>NC_141046.1:3495000-3600000 GCF_041138505.1 Cibotium barometz
TGATTTTGTGGGATCATTTATGATCAAGGAGAAAAAACTCTCCCAAGATTTATATGTGTTTATTTGTTATATGTTATGTACCGCCTTGATTTTATAAAAGGCAATGTCGTGTTCTTTTATGTGTGTTGTTGTTATTATTGTTGTCATGTGGTTGTGACATAATTCCCATGCTATGACTCTACCCAAGTGGCACCTCTGCACGCATAAGAAACTGGGACATGAGCCCATGATTTATCCTTGCAATATCAAGAGAGATATCCCTTAAGGGGTGTTTGGGAACAATGTCTTGTCTAAGTGTATTATGAGTGTGTACCCTATTCCTTGTTTGTTCCTACCCTTGGAAACCACCTACTAGCATGAGAAACTAGGCTATGGGCCTAAGACTAATCCTTGACTAGAGTGTGGCAATCCCTTGAGGGTGAGTGTTGGAATATGTCCAATTGTGTGTTTGTGTCCCCGTGTGTGTGAACAGCCCATCCAAGGACTGCTTCATCAATAATCCATGTTCTCATTGTGGGAAAACCAACCACTCAACTTGCAGGTGTTACCTCAAGGAAAAGCAAGAGAAGAAAATGGAGAAGGCTCACATTGTCACGGCAGAAGAAAGCCACTTTGTGTGGCAATAGGTGGCATTGAAGACTTTGATGATTCATATGTATTTTAACTCTTTTGTACACTCCCTTTTTTGGATTATAAGCCTTTGTTTGTATCCATTTCCTTGATTATTGTAAGAGAAGAGTATACACACCCTATTGTTATAAAAAGGGGGGTCTCATTGTTTTAAGAAGGATAGTTGTAGGCTAAATCCATGTATTGAGTGTATTTCACAAGTTTGGCTTAAGGGGGGGTTTGTTGCTGGCAATAAGCCCAACTTGTAGTGCCTAACCTTTTTAATTATTTTGCATAGGATATCTTTTAGTCTAAGATCAAAGATGTAATCCACCCACCAAATGCCATAAGCAGTGATGTCATCCCATAAATGTATCCAGTCACATTGGCTATATAAGCACTATATAAGCACTATGTACAAGACCATTTGTAATAATGCAATCAATCTAATATTCATTGAGTCGTGCAATATTTGTCTTCCTTTTCTAGTTTATCATAAAACTCTCTCTCTCTCTCTCTCTCTCTCTCTCTCTCTCTTATCCGTGCACATGTACCATGCTTGTTACTACGAGATTGTGTAATGGTACTTGATTAATATGCAAGGAATTCCACACAAAGTTGTTAGAGACGTAAATTATTACTGGCACTAACATTGGAGATAGGGTCTTCATTCTGAGGATAACTTTCATTCCAAGTACATTGTAGCTTCCATTCGATAACTTTCATTCCAAGTACATTAATGTAGCTTCCATTCCGAGGATAACTTTCATTCCAAGTACATTGTAGCTTCCATTCGATAACTTTCATTCCAAGTACATTAATGTAGCTTCCATTCCGAGGATAACTTTCATTCCAAGTACATTGTAGCTTCCATTCCAAGTACATTGTAGCTTCCATTCGATATGGGACGGAGGCAGTTCCCTATTCAACTTGCATTTGGCATGACAATAAATAAATCACAAGGCCAAATAATGTCTCTTTTAGGATTATACTTAGCAACTCCAGTATTTAGTCATGGAAAATTATACTTAGCAACTCCAGTATTTAGTCATGGAAAATTATATGTTGCTTTCTCACATGTGTGATCATCGAATGCTGTCAAGGTATTTCTTCAAGATACTGCATGTGAGACCAATGTGAGTGGTCTAGAGACGTGTTGTATATAAGGAAGTTTTGCATCTGGCAAACAAGAACTACCTACTAGAAGCAATTTGTTACATGCAACATTGTTGTCATTTACCATCGAGTTTTACTAGTGGACTTGGAAAATATATCAAATGCAATGGCAATTATCAATTCCAAGGGCAAGCCTGATTTTATTTATTACTTTTACATGCAATCCAAACTAGCAAGAGGTTTTAGAAGCTTTACATTCGAGACAGTGTGCATGTGATCGACTTGATTTGATAACTATAGTTTTTTTACCAAAACGTCCTTTCAGTTATGGTCTCAATCTTGGGGGGAGGATATCCACCTTATTGCTTGGCTTGCAATAAGTAACATTGTTTATAAGAAGATCTTAGATGCTTCTAGGTAATAATTTCAAGTATCGTATTGAAGTTATGTGTTCTAATTTTCTGTATGTGTCTTTTTGTATGCATCTATCTTTCCTATTAAGCATGTGTATCTTTCCTATTAAGCACATCCTTTCCCCTGCCACCATATGACAAGAGGAGGATGCATGCCAAAAGGAGTTCCCATGGCTCTTTGTTCTTTCTTTTATGTATATATTCCAAAAAGTTGTTTTAGGGACAAGCATGTACGACATCATATTCACTTTGGATATGTTGGAGTCGAGGGTTGAAGGTTTACAATTTTATATCCATTTTTTGCTATTTATTCATGGTTTTTTAATGCATGACATTATATAACTTACTTTATTTATAGAGCCACCTCTTTGGTGTGCACACCTTCCTCATCAACATGTTGCTAGGATTATGATAGATGGCCACAAGGATGGGTGCATAAATTACAAGAAATTATTGCATGTTTCTTTATATAACTTCTTAATTTCTTCTTTGTTTTAGGATGGTGGATTTTTTCATGGTCAGAGTTGTGGAGGAGGGCATTGAGAGATATGGGATTAGTGTTCCCGATGAGGAGTTGGGAGTACATTTATTTACAAAAGAGTATGTTTGTGACACTGACTATGATACGGAGAGATATGTTGTGTCTTTTGAGGGATACTCTATATACAAGACTTGGACTTTATTCACTATGTATAGGAGTTTCTCCCTTCGATACGAGTTTTTTAGGGCACCTGACAAAGCTTTATTTCAATCTTCGTTTGTGTATGTTAAGATTAACTATAACTATAATAGATTTTTGGTAATTTTTTAATTGATGATTTAATGCTCTCTTTTCTTTGTAGGACCACAATTGGAGAAGACCTCCATACTTGATGGTCAATGTAGTGGATAAGCGTCAGTTTCATACCATGTTGGACGGCGACGTCATGCATTACCTGTCGTTGATGGCTCTAGGAAGTGGAAGCTTCACCTTTCTACTGATCACTAGATCGATTGACTGATTCTTATTTTTGTTTTTCATGTTGATCTTTTTTATTGCTATACAATGAGGATTTTCGCATGTTTAGTTGAAAATTGTTACTTATTCGATGATATGAATCTTTTTCATCGTTATACAACGAGGATGTTATTTGCATGTTTAGTTGAAAATCGTTACTTATTCGATGACATTACTAATACATACATGTGTTTGTGCTCATTTCACATGGAGAGAGAGAGAGAGAGAGATGTGTGTGTAAATACATGTATGTAACATAGAGAGAGAGACACACACACACACACACATATGTATATATAACATAGAGAGAGACACACACACACACATATGTATATATAACATAGAGAGAAATGCACACATACATGTAAGAACATTCATTATATATGTGTTATAACAACGTGTAAGTTTTTGACTTTTATATTTATATCTTTTTCTATAATATCTATTTTAAGCATATAGGAGGAGGGACACATGGTAGGACAAGGGAAGAGATCACTGTGTGCAATCATGTGTATGCTAGGGAATGAACGCTTTATTTTTTTGTGCTATGGTAAAAGACAAAGAGAGAGAGAGAGAGAGAGAGAGAGAGAGAGAGAGAGAGAGAGTAGGATCCTATTACTCTAGGATTTGAAAAATATCAAGCTGGGAATCCTACTTTCAAACCTTTGACAACAGCTTCCTCCACTCCACAGACAACAAGTATTTCTGCCCTATCACTTTTTGTCAATTTATTCCACTGGCCGGCAACCAACACATACATATAGGAACATTCATTGTATGTGTTATAGCGATGTGTAAGTTAAATAATTTCATATTTATATCTTTTTCTGTACTATCTATTTTAAGCATAGAGGAGAAGAGGGACACATGGTAGGATAAGAGAAGAGTGCTTTGTTTTTTTGTGCTATGGTGAGTGAGTGAGAGAGAGAGAGAGAGAGAGAGGGGGGGGGGATGGTAGGCTCCTATTACTTTAGGATTTGAAAAATATGGAGCTAGGAATCCTACTTCCAAACCAATGACAACAACTTCGTCCACTCCCCGACAACAAGTATATCTACCCTATCACTTTGCCCATTTGTTCCATTTGCTCACAACCAATTATATATGTACAAAGCATGGGTCACAAAGGAAAATTTTCACAAAGCTACCATGTGGCACAAATTCAAAGTTCGAGAAGAGAAGGAGGAGAGCTAGAATTTAAATTTGGAGGCTAGAGGAGACATGCAAAGCACGGGTTAGCCCACTCTAGTGTATATACATACATACATACATATATATATATATATATACATATATACTATAACTCATACTATTTCAAGAGCTGCAGTCATGTGGCAAGAAACTGTATCTTCTCTTGGCAGAAATGTAAGAGTGGGGAAGATTGTGCATGGGTAGGGTAGTGTCACAGGAAATTGTATCTCCTCTTGGAAAAAGTGTAAGAATGGAGTAGATTGTGCACATGTGCACAATGCCACAACACACAAGTGTAGAACTAGTGTACATTTAAGAGTTCGCCCCCATATCCCCTCTTCCACAGTCCTCTTCCTCTTCCTAAAGGCAATGTGAAGGAGCCTCTCTTCCCGCCCCCCACATGTCCCCAATAGCTAGTTTTTAGTACCTCCTCCTAGCGATCACTAGGGTGGATAACCTACTCAACAGGTTTTTTTTCTACCACATCTAGAAGTCAAAACCGCCTTGTAAAAATAGGAGTTTTAGGTGGGCACCCTAGAAATAGTCCTAGGCGACCACACGTAAAAATATGGTCATGTATATAAGACAACTTTGCTAATGAGAAAAGACACAATCCCACTATCTAAACTTTAGTATACTCATTTGCTCTCTTATTCAAGGAATCACTTATGTATGTTAAGTGTGGTTAAATGCATTTGAGAGAGGAATTGCTTGCATGCTACCTTTATTTCATCTCTATTGTAAAAGTTTGTGAGGTTAACGTGTTGTGGAGTTGGAGAGAGTATACCCATTTTCTCTCTTATTCAGTGAATCACTTGTGTGTGCTAAGTGTGTTAAGTGCATGTGAGAGGAATTGCTTACATGTTACCTCTATCTCATCTCTATTGTAAAAGTTTGTGAGGTTAACGTGTTCTGGAGTTGGAGACGCCCACATAGCTCTCCATCCCAACATTGCTTCATACCTAGTAGAGTGAGGGCCACTTCCAGAGTGGAGTGTGAGTGTGCTTAGCTTTTGACATTACAAGGTTGAGCGATCGGCATGTTGGTAAGTCTTCTAAACAACCCTTGCATCAACAAGGCTAAACATTTTTGGTACCAGTGGGAAAGCCCCATGCTTATGTGCACTTACACTGCATGTTTGATTCGTTGGAGCATCAATGGTCCGTAGTTGTGAAACTCGTCACATGGATGATGTTATTGTATTTTAGTGAGAAATTGTGAACTTTTGCATTGATTTTTTTTTTGTTCTAACCTGTATAAAGGAGGAGGATACCGTGTAAGATATTAGTGAGTACAATGTTTAATACCATGTGGAAAGCTTGATACTTGTTAATTTTGGTTTTTTTTTTGTTTGTGTGTGTCAAGAAAATTTATAAAAATGGCATTTATTCTTTATTTTTTATTATTTTTCTTATATTTTTGTATTCATTGTGTATCATTTTCCATTTAGAATAGGAGTGGGATTAATTTACAATCATTTGAGCAAGGGAAGGTAATCAAAATTCCAAACTTGTTTTGGAAAAATGCGCTCACGTAAGCACTTCACTCACATAGACGTGTAGATCTTGGTCTTCTTCGCCCATAGAAGTCTTGCTTCCTGTACTACTTCCACATATGTAGAAGTGATCGTCACTATCACTATTAATCAATCATTTTTTATCCAGCCACATGTCTAACACGTAGAAGTATTACATCCACACCCCTAGAAGTCTATGGCATTCGTGTCCATTGAAGCCAATTCTATGGTGAAAACTACCTTCGATGTTCGTAGAGATTCTTTTATATTAGGAGAAATTGAGATAACAATCATAAAAATACTTCCTCGTCTATAGAATATTTTTGACAGATACATTCCTAGAAGTAACACTTCTACATAGTATGGCCCTCTATATGAACTTCTTCACCCATAGAAGTGTTGACACAGCTATGCTCATAGAAGTGATGTGCCACGTGGAAATCAGCCATTTTTTAAAAACTTGTAAATTGGCCCAAGCAGCAAAATTGGACCTTAGATAATGATCTTGTTCTTGTTTTATTCAATTCATGTACCTTCATTCAATCTGCTCTATAAGGATCATGCGCGAGGCAATCGAGACTTTGTCCTATGTTGGACCAGTTTTCAAGGAAGTACCCAAATCCTTCATCAAAGAGTCTAGCAGTAATGAGAATGAAAGGGTTGATTTTGCCTTCTTTTCTAGGGTTGTGGCATGCAAATTATATGCATGAGGCTTTGGCTTTGATCCTAAAAATAAAAAGACCCTAATTTGAAACAAGAGAGAAAACCCTAGCAAAAGCACAAGCATTAACTCTAAATTAGGGGGTTCATTGTTATGGGCTGCCACACCTCCAAGGGGGAACTTAATGCATTCACCTTAGGGAAGAGCAATAGAACACAACTATCATAGGAGGGCACTTACTAATGCTTCAAACTTGTGTCCTTTGAGGCCTCCAAGCTCACTTGAGAAGCTCCAATCCTCCAAGCTCCACCTCCACGCTATCACCGTAGAGTTGCTCACACCACCACATAAGGCAATCACTCTCTCTCACTCCTCAACACAAGCATGCAACATACAAGTATAGAGAAGGCACCAGTGCTAGAATGCTCTCTCTCCATCTCTCTCTCAAGAGAAAAAAGAAAGAGCTCTCAATAGCACAAAGTGGAATTGTGTCCATTCATTATGAGAAAATGCCTTATATACAATTGGCCCTTATTCACACTTAGGCGCCCAAAACTTACTTAACTAAGGACTTGGGTGGCCAATATCTCATAATGTACAACATTTCTAGTGCCTTTACATGACACTTATTAATGTCCTCAAATGGAGGAGCATATTTGTTACCCCCCACCTGATGTAGGTTCTGTCCTCAGAACCTGTTACCGAGGTCGAAAGACCTGGTCACCGAACTCTTAAACGGTAGAAGTTACGGTGTGACTGAAGCTTTTTTAAGGTTCTTCTGAATGCAGTGTGTAATCTCCAGAACCCAGTGGTGTCAACCATGTCTTCAAATGTGATATGTATATAGGCTGGTAGACACCTTAGGCGATGATAATACAACATCATGTCTCTGTCACATGGTCCTTGATTCATGTCGAACTGTAGCTGATCAGCATCATATCCATCATACCTTTCCTTGGGTTGATTTATCAGGACCACGAGTAATTTTTGGAATCGAACACTGGCCACTATTGTCGGGTCCGAAGATGCAGCGCCATGTGTGTATCCAATTCAGCATCTGCTTCCTTTGCTCACCTATATCTGTAAATGTGGCTGGCATGAAGATGGGGAAGTTATAACATATATGTGAATCCCATTGATTCGCCTCTTGAAACTCCAAAGGTGTCCATCTTCTCTTCAGTGGCTTGTAGAAGGGATCTACTCTTTGAGTTGGTGGCGCACACATATATTCATGGCTATAGTCCCCTAGGATTATACTGGCATGTTATTCTGTAGGCATAGAATTCTGGTGCAATCTCTACAACGTCCTCATAGTACTCACCATTGAGTTCTACTTCACGCACCATATCCATATCTTCTAATGGCTCTTCAATCAATACTTGGTTGATTTTAGCCTGTGGTGGTTGTAGTGGTAGAATAGGTGGCGATAGAGGTGAAGTGTCCTATACCCGAAACATTCCCATAGGTAAATAGGAAAAGTTTGGTTATCCTGTAGCTATAGTGATTTGCACAGGTGGTGCTGATATGGCCAATGAAGCTCTAGCTGCCAACAGTTGTGCTACTATTTGAAACCTTGGATATATGCACATGGAGGCATCATGATTCCCTAATTTTACATAATGTGTACAATAGAGTAGTGGCCTTGCTCTTAACTGTGGGCATTCGGTGGTAGTGTGATTCAATCTGCACATAGAGCATCACACCAATTCTCTACAGGGGTAAATATGGGTATGCCCATGCCCAAATGTTTCTCTTCCATCCTTTACCTTCAATTTTTCCAGTATTGCATTACTAAGTTCATCCACAATCATGTTCTCGACTTGCTTGCTCCGAGTTTCAATCTCTTGGTGACTCGAAACCCGCGAAGTCGCTGCCGAAGATATTTTGAGATCTTCTAGTTGTGGGGTAATTCCAGCATATTGTCTTCATATTCAATTGCCAGTTTACAACATGCATCCAGAGTATCCGGTTAGGCTAATACCAAATAATCATACATCTTGTGGTCTTTAACTCCTCTCCAGAAGCAAGGCAATAACTGATCATCAGTTAGCCTTTCCCATAGTTTGCACCTTGAATTTAAGTGCTTTAGTCGAGACACATAGTCTCGCATATTGACTCCATTTCCTTTTGTTTGATGTTGTGTAGCTGTGCCACAGGACTCCATCTATCACCACTTCTGGCAAAGCTGGGCACAAACACATTCTTGAGTCGTGTGAAATTAACCTTATCTTCGGGTTTGAGGGTTTAGAACCATTGATGCGCTTTTTCTTCTAGGGTGAGAAAGCATGAATCATTGTTACATCACTACAGGTTTTGCATGTGGACTCAAAGATCTCTACATGTTGAATAGGATCCCCATCCTCATAGAATTTTTGAATGAGCTTTGAAATGATGTGTGTCTTCATTTGGGAGGGTCGGGATTCTAGAGCAGTGCCTAGTTCCCTGACCATTCCTCGGCCCATTTTCACCACAGCCATATTCAACAAATGTGTCCTTGTGGCCGCATTAAGATCTATGGTTGGATCCGCCCTTGGTCTTTGAGGAACTACTCCCCCCCTACCTAAACCTTGTCCTCTTCCTATGTTGGCTCTTCAAGGCATTTCCTATCTATGGGGGATGGTCCAGCCACTTCATTCTGGAATGGCTCATCATTAGTCGCCTCTGTACGCCTTTGTAGAATTAAGAGTTCCATGTCCTGTAGGAACATGGGATGATTGATCATATGCTCGATGTCCTTTTTGGTGTAGAGGCAATCTTCCACTTCACCCACTTCTCTTGGTAGATTATACAACCCTTCCTCCACTCTGGGCTCTTCATTAATGGGTTCTAAGTTTGGAATTTCTCCCTCATTCCTACCCATGACCATTTTCGGCTCTTTACCCCATGATTGAAGTAAGTTTAAACTTCCCATCTCCTTTTGTTCGGCTCTAGCCCTTTAAGTATCGAGCTCTTGTTTCCTTAAGGTCAATTCTCCTTTTGTTCTGCTCTAGCCCTTTAAGTATCGAGCTCTTGTTTCCTTAAGGTCAATTCTCGTATCTTCCATTCTACCTCAATCCTTTTCAGATCCAATTCTACTTCCTCTGAGGTTGGGAAGAATACTTGACCAGTCCTGGCTGTGCTCTCCATGTCTCTTCTCATTCGAGGGGTGCCAGTGTTTAACAGCCTTAAATTTGAAGGTTGGATAGGTACGTCTTGCCTTGGACCAAGTCCAGTGTTGGTTGACGGACCCATGCCCGCAAATTGTGCCTCTTCATCATTGCTGGTTTGGAGACCAAAAAATCCCCGGGCTATATCAATGATATCGTTGGATCTGGTAGGGAAGGGTGGTTTCTCCTCTTCCCCAAACCCACAACAGTATCGCAACTCTTCTTCCATGAATTCCTCACAACTAGTTTTGATGGTGGTCAGATTCGTTAAGACATTCAATATTGAGTGCTTACTGAGTGGCCTGAACTGACACTTTTTTGATAGGAGGATCCTGGGTGATTTGATGCACTATTGTCGGGAGTGAGGTCGTCTCCGATGAGCTTTCCAGACCTCAAGTGCATGTGAATATGATTTGATAAGGTATTTTTCTGCCCCAATTATATTTTGGTCAGATACTGTCGACTCGTTTCTGAGGCCGTGAGATTGTAGAGAGAACAATTCACTACGTGAAATGTCAGAAAATCGTTCACGTCATGAACGATTTTTTGCACTTTCACGTGTTTAAAATTTTTGCTTCGGACTCAGAAATCCACATTACCTTGTTATTATTTTCTATGGTCTCAGAACTTCCTTAACCTCAATTCAACAATACTAAGTTCGTGAGTTAGATTGGATTAAGGCGTGAAATTGCAAAAATAGTTCACACCGTGAAGGGAAAAGTTTTCACGTCGTGAAATGAAAATGGTTCATGCCATGAAGGGCTCTAAAATGGTTCACGTCGTGAAATGCAAATGGTTCACGCCGTGAAATGCAATCAGTTCACGTCTCGTGAAATTCTCTAAAATGGTTCACGTCGTGAACATTTTCTGCTAATTCACGATTCTTAATTTTGTCAGATCCGTGGTGTCAGAGGTGTTAGGATAAGGCTACCTATTTTTAGCAAGGTAATCCCATGAATTGCGACGCTAATCACGGCGTTGATGCCGAGAGCGTTTCACTATGAAGTTACAAAAAATGGTTGATGCCGTGAAACAGTCTCCTGCAATTTCACGTGGGAAATTCCTGCATCGACTGAGGTGAATTTGGTGCAACATTCTTATCCAAATACTTCCAAGATGATTTTGCTATGCATAAGGAATGTAATATGAGTTCAAGGCACAATTAATGGCTCCTTATTTTGCATTTTTTATAAATTTTTAAAAAGAAAGAAAAACAGAACACCACCCCGCTCGTTCACGTTAACAATTCTGGTGATGCAAACATCAAATTTGACTTGAAAAAATAGTGGAGCCCTCTTCCGAGACCACTCCACCACACAAATACACAACAAAACAACTAATTTCTCATAATTTTTCACTTCCACTCAAATCTTATCCATTCATTTCCTACACAATACACTACCAGAATGCAAAGGCAATGATGAATCCTATGTAATGGGAGTTGAAACTTAAAGAGGATGGAAGAAACAAAGGTGTTTCCTCGGCAGTGACACCAAAAATGTTATGGGCTACCACACCTCCAAGAGGGAACTCAATGCATTCACCTTAGGGAAGAGCAATAGAACACAACTATTGTTAGGGAACTTACCAATGCTTCTAACTTGTGTCCCTTAAGGCCTCCAAGCTCACTTGAGAAGCTCCAATCCTCCAAGCGCCACCTCCATGCTGCCACCCTAGAGTCGCTCACACCACCACATAAGGCAATCACTCTCTCACACTCCTCAACAACACAAGCATGCAACATACAAGTATAGAGGAGGCAATGCTAGAATGCTCTCTCTCAATCTCTCTCGCAAGACAAAAGCAAGAGCTCTCAATAGCACAAAGGGGGATTGTGTCCATTCATTATGAGAAAATGCCTTATATACAATTAGCCCTTATTCACACTTGGGTGCCCAAAACCTACTTAACTAAGGCCTTGGGTGTCCAATATCTCATAATGTACAACTTTTATAGTGCCTTTGCATGATGTCCTCAAATGGAGGAGCATAAAAGTGGGTTTTTAAGCTTAAGCATAAAGCTGATGGTAGCATTGACCAATACAAGGCAAGGCTTGTTGCAAAGGCTTATGCTCAAGAGAAGGGCATAGATTATAATCATACCTTTGCACCCACATATGGACGACTACGATCAGGTGTATTATTGTTTTGGCAATATATTATGAATGGAATTTACATCACTTGGATATCAAGACTGCCTTCTTGAATAGTGATTTTCATGATGAGTAGATTTATGTATCTCATTCTCATGGTTTTGTTGAGAACAGACATGTGTCAAAGTACGCACATTAAGAAAAGCTAAGAAAGCTCCCAGAGGATGGTATAAGAAGATAAACATATACTTGATTGCAAATGGTTTTTGCAACATTCCAACTGAGAGAGTATCCTCTATGTAAAGAGGAGTATCCCCTCTATGTAACAGTCCAACTCAGAGAGTATCCTCTATGAAAAGAGGAGTAAATATTGTTTTGCAAAATATTTCACCTGAGAGTATCCAAATGAGATTATCCTCTATGTAAAGAGGAGTAAAGAGGAGTAAAGATTGTTTTGGGATCATTGTTTTATATGTCGATGACATGGTTCTCATAGATCCTCATGAGAGGAGAATGTTTCAACCTTCAAGGCTGAATTATATGTGTCATTTAAGATGACATATTTGAATTCATGGCATTACTATTTGGGCATATAATTTATGCAGCGTGATGATGGTATTGTGATATTGTAGTCAAAGTACATACAGAGAGGCTATGGTTTAGTCTTGAGACTGTAAGCCCTATGTTGATAGAGGCAGGTGATAAGATTAGTCTCTAGGATGAAGGTAAACCATTTGATGCATCACTTTCTATCTATGTATACAAGGCCATATATTCAATAATTTGGGATCTCCAAGTTGAGTAGATTTATGCACAATCTCGGAAGTAAGCATTGGCAAAGGCTGTGAAGTGAGTATTCAAATACTTATAGGGCACTCAGTCCCTTGTCCTATTTCTATGGTAAGGGGGGTGATATTCAACTACATTCTTTAAGTGATTTTGACTAGGCTGGATGTTATGACATGCAAGCACCCACTAGTGGCTTTTGCTTTCACCTTGGTGATTCATGTAAAGAGAATACAAGGGAGAGGGAGAGCTTGAGTTCCTTGAAAACAAACAAACAAACACACACACACACAAGAGAGAGATGGATAGCTAAATTTTATTTTTATCTTCTTCTTCTCTCAATCTAGTATATAATAAAGATCAGAGTACATATTTTTAAGGGAAAGTACTCTCCTACTAAAACATACAAGGTTGGTCCATAGTGTAAACCTGACCTTTTGAGTTGCCGGCTAGAACTATGCCATACTCTAGAATCCAAATGTAGTTGTTATACAACCTACCAAAACTGGTGGCATATTAACCATATTCTCACCAACTGTGCTAGTGGCATAAGTGCAGAAGATATCACCTAGGTGGGTCATCAATGTACGCAACACCAATTGAGCTCGATATCTCAACATTCTCCCTAGAGCTCAACTTCACACTCTACACTCTAAGGAAGCTCCTAAACTTGCAAAGCTTCTCGGTAGCCAATGCCTTCATGAAGATGTCAACCACCTAATCCTATGTGCTAACATATACCAAATTCACATAACCTACTACAACCTTCTCCCTCAAAAAGAGATGAAGCACCTCAATATGCATCACCATAGCATGATAGGCTAGGTTACTTGCTAGCTATATGACGCTACTCATGTTGTCATAATAAATAACAATGGCCCTATCCATGGGCTCACCGTATCACCAAGTAGATTTTGAAACCAAGCTACCTCACAAGCTTCTATAGCAACACCCATGTACTCAGCCTCTGTACACAATAAGGTAACTATCAGCTATTTCTTGCTACTCCAACTCACAGCAGCACTCCCAAAAGAAAACATAAAGCCACTAGTAGATATCTTGTCTGTGACACTACCCAGCTCAATTGGCATCTGTGTACCCATGTAGATATATCTCTATGCCAACCTTATAGAAAAATCCATAATCAACTATGGAATTTATGTATCTACATATGTCCTTAGCCTGCCTGACCATGGGCTAATGCTAGATCCACTACTAAAGGACTCGCCAAGTCCACTAATAAGCACCTTTGAATGTTGCTCTACATGTGGGAAAACATCATTACTTCTTACATCTACATCTTCTGTTACCTTCATTGGGGTTGTTGCAAGATCAGGGTGTCTAGTTTTATCTAGTTTATGCTGGACTGGGACAATGCTTGGAGAGCAAATTTTGGGGGGCAAGGTACTTAAAATGAGACCAAGCAAATAATAGAAAATACGCTTGCCCTTAAATTAACCCAATATAACTTAAATTAATATAAATTAGTCTAATTAATCAAAATTAATCAAAAATATGATGAAATGATAAACAAATGATCTTTCCATACTTAGAGTGATCCAATTTATTTTTCCATAGATGCACCATTACAAGTATACTAGTCCCTATAGGTTTTAGATGATTCACATCAAAAATGTAATTTTACTAATTAGATTATTAATATTTGCAGGCCTTCTGATAGTCTGGAAAATTTTTGAAAAAGAGATCATTAAAAATCCAACCATTGGATTTGCAATTTTTACTAACCACCACATTCTACTAATGTCTCAGTATCTACCCACTCTTTTGATCTACAAGATTGAGGATTTTAAGTGGTAGCTATTGTGGGTACAAAAAGTGGCGTATATTATAACACTTTAAAGACCTTGAAATATTTAAGAAAAATAGAAAAATATCTTAAAATTTTCTCAAAAAATCAAGTTGAGCTCCATATTATGTGAAGATCTAAGGTACAAAGTGGGAATCTCATATGAGTTTATATGTAAAAGATATTAGCATTTTATGAAATCAGTTCAAATTTGGGACAGGGTGTATACATTGACTTTGTACCTAAGAAAATGAGGACTTTTGACTATCTAATGCTTAATCAAATTATGCAATTATATTTCCAACTTTGAATATGATGCTCCAACAAAAGAACTTGAAACAAAATTCCTTCATTTACTAGGAGAGATTAGCCACTAAAGGTAAACAAATGCCTGTTTTTTTACTGTTTACAGGGTGCCTAAGTGGACAAAACTGGGCACCCTGATCTTGCAACCACCCATTGGTGCATACTGGCAACTTATCTCATCAATAGACAATATGTTGAGTGGTGGGGTTATAACATCCATAACCATTTTGTTCCAACAAAGAATAACCAATGAAGATATATTTTGTTGCCTTTGGATCCAACTTTTTTCTCACTTCATGCACATATGAAACACACCGTCTTATGAAACACATCTAGTCTTCATGCACATATGAAACACATCCAAATTAAGTGAAACACATCTAATCTTATGCATGTAAATTTTTATTCAGGTGTCATGCCATGAATAGCAATGGGGGTCCTTCTCATTATATAAAATTGTAATTGTGCTATTGCTTCAACCCAAAAATAATATGGCATATTCTTTTCAGATATCAAGGCATGTGCCACTTTTGCAAATGTGCCTATTTTTCCTTTTTGCATCACCATTCTATTATGAAGTGTACTTGCACATAAACTACCCTTTGATTCCCTGCTTTCTTAAGAAATCACTGAACTCATTGGAACAATACTCTCCCCCACCATTTGATCTCAGGTTGTTCTCATCGATTGAGAATACTTGAGCCTTTCAAGACACAGAGAAGGAGAGGAGAATGCAAGGGTCTTACCAGTTTACACCTCAAGCCACTCTTGGTAGTGTAACTCTCTCTCATGGAGAGCTTCCTTCACCTTGCCTCCTTCATTGTCACCACAAAGGAGCTTTATAAATGGGTGGGGAGGAGGAAAGAGAGAGAGAGAGAGAGAGAGAGAGAGCTATGTCAACCTCTAATTTGATGCCATGGTGAGAGAGAGCAAGAGAGATTAGGTAAGAGAAGGAGAGAAGGAGAAAAGAACATACATCAACACCATCACTCACCCACACAATCCCTAAGCATGCATGCAACCAAGAAGAAGAAGAGAAAGCACATACAAGCACTTTAAACACAAGAGCAAGAAAACTCAAACTCAATTGTGAGAATGGGGATTATGTGTTTTCTCATTAACCAAAATGTCATATATAAAATTCATTTGTACAATGCACCCGACCACCTAAATAATGTTCGAGGGGGGCTAATAAGTTAGTCTAGGCTAATTTCCTAGTCTATTCATACATTGCATTACATAATTTGTAAACTTGGTTTTTTACTATCTTCCGGCATTACACAAGTCGTTAAGCTTGGAGATTTCCCATAATAATTTTACATAAAGCACATTAGACGGTAGTACAAAAACTATGGCTTGAAAGTGACTTTCATGCTTGGAGGTTTAGATTAACAAATTTTCTGATGGGAAAAGGTTACTGGGACTACATTGAAGGTGAACATGAGGAGGCACCAGAGATACCTGAGATTAATCCAACTGCTATAGATGTAAAAAAATACAAGGATTGGAATCAAGGATCAAGGAAATTCATGTATTGGATTTCTATTAGCATATAAAACACCATGATTAGGCGTATACAGGATTCCAAGTCACCCAAGGAGGCATGGGACACCTTGGTGATGAAGCTGTATGAAACTAACACCAAGGCATGACAGATTCGGTTGAAGAATGGGCTTCATATTGTGTGGAGAAGAAAAACATGTCTATGAATGATTATACCTTGAAGATCAAGGTCATTGTGGAATCCCTTGCATCTATTGGCATTTCTATGATGATGTTGATAAGGTGAAAGTATGTCTACATTATTGTGGTCTTGGGACATAATACAAGGCATTCAAGACGTCTATTAAGACTCGGGAGAACATTCCCAACTTTACAGATTTGGTGTCAATGCTGAACATTGAAGAAAATAATTTGGGTGAAGACCAATCTTCACAAAACAAAGGCAATTCGGAACAACAGGTCTTCTACACAAGTGCAGGTAGAGGACAAGGTAGAGGCCGTGGCCGTGGCCAAGGTGGTGGACCGAACAGGTAATCAAAATTATGGTCAACAAAAACAACAACCCCATGAATCAAAATAACGACACACAGGTGGAAGAGGCCAGTTTAGAGGTAGGGGAAGTCAAAGAGGTTGTGGAAATTGGCAAAGGCAGCAAAATGGTACACAAGGCTGTTTTTACTGTGGAAAATCTAGGCATGTGCCGACAGATTGCTATAAGAAGCAAAATGACATGAGAAGTGAAAAAGTGCATCAAAATAATTATGTGTCCTCTAGCTGAAGTAATGAGGACAATGAAAGGTTGTTTGTTCTGTGACATGTGCTTAATGTTGTATCAGAAAATGATGTATCTACATGCAATGATGATGTATGGTATGTGGATTCAGGTGCTTCGAACCACATGGCCAGCGAGTGGTTCAAGTATATGAAAAATCTTGAAAATCTAGGTTTTGTTCAAATAAGGGGATGATACTACTCATCCAATTGCCCATGTTAGAAATGTGCCATTGTCTATGCAGAATGGTAAGGTAAAGTATCTTGTAGATGTACTTCACGTTCCAAATATTATAAAGAATCTAGTTTCTGTTGGCCAGATGATTGAGCAGGGCTTACAAGTGCGCTTTAACCTTGATGGTTGTTATGTCGAAGACTTTAAAGACAAGTGCAGGTTGGTTGCAAAAGGCAATAGAGTGGGCATAATGTTTACACTAGATGTAAATATGCCTGAAATGAAAGTTACAATGTTTGCATAAGGTTCATGAGTTGTTATACTATAGACATTTGGCATAAGAGAATTGAGCATGTAAATGTGCAAAGAATGAAGTCTATGCAAACTAAAGAAGTTGTGACAGGCCTGCCTAAGTTTAAGGTTGATGGTATGTAGAAAGTATGTGAAGCATGTCAATTTAAAAAGCATAAAAAGCATGCGTTTCCACACGATAGATTTGTGAGCAGGAATGTACTAGATGTAGTGCATTCGTATGTATGGGGTCCTACAAAAACTACGTCTATGGGTGGCTGCAGGTATTATGTAACATTCATTGATGACCACACGAGGAAAGTGTGGATGTATTTCATGAAGGAGAAGAGTGAAGTTTTCACTCATTTTCAGAATTTCAGAGTGATGGCTGAAAAACAGACATGAAAGCATGTGAAGTGCCTAAGGTCAAATGGAGGGGGAGAATACTTCTCCAATGAGTTCTCCTAATTTCTTGCGGAAGAATGGCATTCAGAGACAGTTTACTGAGCGAAAAAAACAGGCACATTGCAGAGATAGCACGAGCATTGATGATAACAGAGAAGAATATGCCACATAGCTATTGGGATAAAGCTGTTTCCACAAGAATTTATATTATAAACAGGACCCCTATTGTAGCATACATGATGTAACACCAAAGAAGAAATTCAATGGCAAGAAACCTAATTTGTCTCACTTGAAAGTTTTTAGATGTATTGCCTATGTACATGTGCCAGATGAGTTGTGTATACAAAGCTGGATCTAAAGGTAAAAAAATGTGTGTTTATTGGATATTCCCTTGAGCAAAAGAGATATAGATGTTATAACCCCACTACACATGAGTTGAGGGTAAGCAGAGATGTTGTGTTTTATTAAATGAGTAGCTGGTATGCTGCTAAGAAAGATGTCATTAGGGTTGATATAACTGAAAATGAGATTACACATAATGCAAGTCAATAATCACACAGTCATCATTGAGTGGACTTGGAGATTCCTCTTGTGTTGTTGGGTCTATTGATAGACCATGCAGTGGTAGGCTGCGTCAAAATACCACTCCTGAAAAGGTAGTTGGTACATCACGAAAAGGTAAAAAGAAGATTGGTGAGCCTCCTGGTATGCCCAACATTTTTGTTGGGCATTCTTATGTTGGTGGAGAGCCTAGTGGCTCAAGGCAAAGCCTTAATGATGAGCTTGGGATTCCAGCTATTAGAACACCTTGTGTAAGAAAGGCAAGAGAAGCTGCAAAAATACTAGGTAGTGATTATGGACAACACAAGTCAGGGAGATTCAGAAGACCTATTGATAGGTTGACATATGATGGTTATGTCACTTATCATTATGTATATATGGCTAAAGTTGTGCAAGATGTTGAATCCACATGTTTTGAAGAAGCTGTTGGGAACTTAGATTGGGAGAAAGCCATGGATGAAGAAATGGCTGCATTGGATGCAAATGAGACTTGGGACTTGGTGCCATTGCCTGAGGACAAGAAGGCTATCGGACGCAAGTGGGTATACAAAATAAAGCACAACTCAGATGGAAGTATTAGCAGGTATAAAGCAAGAATGGTTGCCAAAGGTTATGCTCAAACTTATGGCATTGATTATGAGGAGACATTTAGCCTCGTTGTCAAGATGGCAACCATGAGAGCTGTTATGCAGTGGTTGCATCAAAAGGATGGGTTTTATAACAAATGGATGTTAAGAATGCGTTCTTGCATGGTGATTTGCAAAAGAAAAAGTGTATATGGATTAGCCACTAGGTTATGAAGATGTGGGTCACCCTAATTTTGTATACAAGTTGCGGGTAAAGCCTTATATGGCTTGAAACGGGCACCGAGAGCATGGCATGATAAGATAGCACAATATCTTATCACCATTGGCTTTCACATGGCAGATGTTGATCATTCACTCTATGTGCGAAAGAGTGATAAGGGCCTTGTAGCCATCACAATCTATGTGAATGACTTGATTGTTGGGGGTGATAGTGAAGAGGAAGTTAAGAGTGTGAAATGTCTTCTCAAGCAGAAATTTGACATGAAGGATTTGGGTGAGTTGATGTACTTCGTTAGCATTGAGGTTATTAGGAAGGCATATGGTGGTCATAGAGGCAGTATGCATTGAACATACTGTCCAAATATGGTATGTCTAGTTGTAAGCCAATTTCTATGCCATTAGATTCAAATGGAAAGCTGAGTGCAATTGTGGGTGAGATTTTGGAGAACCCCACTATGTACAGGAAGATAGTGGGTAGCTTGATCTACATGACAATCACCAGGCTATATTTTAACTATACAGTTGGGTTGTAGAGTCAATTTATGCAGGTTCCTTAGAAGCCACACTTGGATGGCATGAGGCGCACATTGCGCTATGTGAAGTCTACAGTATACTATGGTCTCTTTTATGAGGCTAGGATAGAGTTGCATGTGTTTGGATATACCAATGTAGATTGGGCTGGTAGTATCACAGATAGGAGATCTACCACCATAGTCGATTTATATTTATTTTTGGGAGTGGTGCTATGACATGGAGCAACAAGAAGCAGCCAACAATTGCCTTGTTGAGTATGGAGGCGAAGTATAGGGGTGCTGCAATGGTAGCATGTGAGGTATCTTGGTTGTGCAAAGCAGCCAACAATTGCCTTGTTGAGTATGGAGGCGAAGTATAGGGGTGCTGCAATGGTAGCATGTGAGGTATCTTGGTTGGTAATTTGGGGCTGCAGGTTGACGGACAGGTTGTCATCTATTGTGACAACCTTAGCAGTATACAGTTGGTGAGAAACTCAATTTTTTTGTGCGGACCAAACATATAGAGGTCCACTATCACTTCATCAAAGAGAGGGTCTTAGCAGGAGACATTGATCTCATGTATGTTAGCATAGAGGAGCAGGTAGTTGACATTTTCACACGAAAACCGTGGGAGCAAAGAAGCTTCACAAATTTTGGGCTATGCTTGGAGTCCCAGAGATGGAGTTAAGGTCAAGGGGGAGTGTTAAGATGCCAAGCTCAACACGAGCTGACACTTATGATATGCTTGGGTGATCATTTTTGCCACTTACATCACTGGCGTGTTTGGTAGGATGCTGACATGACAGATATTCGCCCACCAGTGATTCTATGGCTAGACTACACTAGCTATCTACTAGTCCACCATTGAGTTATGGCATACTTATCTTTCTAGCTCACTCACTTATCGTGTTGTTCACATTATGGACCACATGTACATAGTACTTTAGTACTTATGTTGTGTTTCACTTATCTTTTGGTAGAACCCTTTTGTTGTGATGAAGAAGAAGAAGAAGAAAAATTTTCAACTCTCATCTTGTGTTTTCTCTTCTAAGGTTTGTGTGAGCGTGTGGGTGCTTGCAAGAGCTCAAGCTCTCTTCCTCCATGCATCTTTTCAGGGGGTACATCTGCTATTTCTCTCCAACAGGGGGTGCTGGAATCTTGCCTTCTTCTATGGTGGGAGAGAGGGCTTGCAAAGTTAATGCCTTGGTGGGTCCATTGAGGATGTCCCTTAGAGAGGTAATAAGTAGTGGGGGTGGCCTGGGAGAAGAGGGGTGTGGGCATCATTGTGGAGATGCAAGGGGGTAAATCAAGGATGAGTGGCAAAGTGGTAAGGTGAAGGTGACAAGAGGGGGAGCTGATGTTGAGGCTTGATCTAGGGAAAGGGAGGTCACGGCAGCATGCTCTTTTCCCTTTCCCTTAGTGGAAGCATATAAGGCATGTGGAACTAAAGAGGGGCCTAATGAGGAAGGCCGTGAGAGGCTTCACTTGGGCCATCATCCTATTGGGGGGTCTTCTTCTGATATATCCTTGTTGGTAGTGCTAGTTGTATCTTCTTCCTCTCCCTTCACAAACGAGCACTAGCTTTATGGATCGATAAAATGTGTGTGCCTCCCTATATTCATCATCATCCGAGATGTCCTAGGGATAGGCCACATGCACAATGTCGAAAAGGTGGCATTTTTTGGTGCTTATAAGTTGCAACAACTGCTTATAAATTGTATGGTATAGGATGAATTGTACACCTAGTACTATTGCCCTAAACTGCCTTAGCTCTAGGAAATAATCTATGGGGGATAGCACCAAACTGTGTTGGCATATCAAGGTCCTAGCTATACCACTCGTGCCAACCTGCCGAATGCCCTGTGGGTGTGTCCATTAGGTTTGTTTCCAAAAAATTTACGAAGGATTCTTTGGCAGCTATCTCTTGATCCGTCCTTCATTGCTTCTTGGGTCTAGGAGAGTCTTAAGAGAGGGGGTGATGGGGCCTTACTACTGCAAAAGAGGCTTTCTCAAGGTGGTCAAACCTGGGTGGCTGTATGGTTTGGGTAGCTCTTCCCATCTTGCAGCATAGTAGAGGACCCTAGTGATGACCATGGCCACTACGAACTTGCTGACCGGGTTCATGCACATGCTGTGGAGTTCATGATGGAAATGGTCAGCCGAATTCATTGGTAGACCTTGCTTAAGGTGGGCGAAGAGGGAGGTTACACATGATGTACCTATCTATCCAACCAGAGGCTGGTCAGCATGGCGAGGAGAGAGAGGTTACACCTACTATACCTATCTATCCAACCAGAAGCTCGTCAACATGGTGAGGACACAGGCTGGGCCAAGTAAGTCTAGTCAAGAAATATCATCCCATTTGACCTTGTTCTTGTTGACTGGGCCGCTGATGATGTCTCTAACCATGCCTTGGTAGGGCTCATAGCTCGAGCATGTCATACGGGACCCTTTTGTACTTCTTGAAGAAATAATTAAAAACTCATAAAATACATCAAAAATTAAAACAAGGACTTGAACTAAATTGAAATTAAATCACATAGCATAGCATAACATAAGTTAAGAGAGATAGAATAACATCACCATCAAGACAAGATTGGGTGCAATCTCCCCCCATGTCATGTAGCTTCACTCCCATGACATGAGTATTTAGAGAATTTTATTCATAAAAATAGCCCAAGGAGCTAAGAATAGATGAGCGTACAAATTGAGCTTATTTTTCCCACTTTTGGGATATTACTTTACATATTTTTAATCATATCAAAATCCTTAAGGTTTGTACAAATAAAAACCTTTGCCCAAAATGAGCCTTGTTACATAAAATAACTTTGTGCACATTTGCACATATATTAATCTTGTGCTCACTTGCACATTCCATTAAGTTGAATCCTGCACAAATTAAATTAAACATATTTTTGTACGATTATTAATTCATCAAAAATATACATGTAACAGTCCTCCCGTTTGAGGAAGCAACGCGTAAGTACCTCGGGAATCACCCCTCCATATACGAACCAACCGAAACAAACAGTGGAGGCCCAAAGCATACCATATACGAGCGTCCTTTATATATACAATTGCATAAACACATGAGAGGATGGCTTCATGATTGGTGTGGAAGACTAGATCTACACAAAATGCATATGCAATGAATCAATCAAATGAATGTATGTAAGACGAGTCTAAGTGTCCCATACCACATGGGTGCGTTGTACATACACACATAGGATGGTAAAAAATAGAAGACATAAATGTGTCTGGAGTAAGTATATAAAACCAATTTGATGTCCCATACCACCATATTAATTCCATACATCACTTTCTTCATAATAGAAGTTTGAGGCAGAGTGGCCAGTTCCCTCTGAAATTTAAATTCTGACACAAATTTTCTCTATCTAGAAATTTCATTTAAGTTATTGAACTTGAACTAATCTTAATGTTGAATCTAAGGTTTATTAATTAGGTTCTTAGGTTGTAAAAAATATTATCAAAACTTATATAAAAAATCCTTGTAAATAAAAGTGAGTACATATATACAAATACATACCTCCATCGTTGGTGTCATAGAAATAATCTGTCAAAAATAATATTAACACTCAAAAACAATATTAACACTCGAAAGGGATGTGACTCGTTTATTAGTTCTATGGATAGGGTATATAAAGTTATTAAAAAAAATCTCATGAGAAACTTAACATTATAAAAATGAAAGTTAAATTGGTTATGGTTATAAGGATAGGAAAATGCTAACCTTGAGTTGAAAAGATTGTTTAAGAGGATGTGAGATTATAAATGAAGAATGGATAAATTTGATAAAATACGAATGACAAGTAATGATTCTAAACATTTTGATTAAATAAACAAGTCTAGATGATGAAAGATTAATTTACTTTTGAAGTTAAAATAGACTTAAATAATAAACATGAAACTGAAGTGTAAGAGAGTTGTACCTTATATATATACATATATCCGATTGCAATGATGTTCTAGATTGAGAAAGATGAGAAACAATGCGAAAGGATTGAAATATAATTATTCTTTCAAACATAACTAGAGTTATATTAAATTATGACTTTATAAGAAATAGAACTTAGAGTAGTATGAATTGAAATTCTATGCATAATTCTTTAAGCATGATCATTATTATAAGAATAGGGATGAGAAACTTGGAAGGTGTTTGAGTCACCCTCTGAAAGATAAAACTCACATAGAAATATTGGAAAATTTATTTACTAAGCTATGAAGGATAGCAACTTACTTGCAAATGTTGAATAGCTTTGCTACAAAATACATCATTAAAAGGTCACAAATATCGCAAGTATATATGATGTTTTAATTATGGAAAATGGAGGAGCTTACTTGGGAGTGTTGGAATTATCCTGAAAGAGAAATATTACTGTACATGCTATATGATACCAAACAATTTAAAAGAAGTTCTAGGATTCATATATCTTGAATTAATTATTATCAATTTTAAGCACATAATGCAATCAATGAATGGGTTGAATACGTACTCATATGATGTTGGGGAAGCACATCTACATGGTAAAGTGTTAGATAAAGAAATGTAGATATGATTGATGCAATTAATATTCATGGATAAGAAAATTTTACCTCAAGGTATGATGAGTTGAGAATAAAACAATAAAAGTGGTGTTTGAATATGACAACAATAAAAATAAAAAGTGGTGTTTGAATATGACAACAATAAAAATATGTAAACTCTTGAAGTTTCGCATTATTGTAGATATCCTGAAAATATATTGTAATCTCTGCATCACAAAAATAATTAGACTAGAAAAAAGAATTTAGGGTCTCTTCTAAGCCTTGAAAGAAGGTCTTACTCCCAATAGTTAAAGCTTTTTGAGGTTTTCTTTTCTTTTTGCCTCAAGGTCACATGATAGAAGTTTTTGCTAATTGTTTCTCTGATATCGTGGTTTATAGAAGGTTTTGATTCATGCTTTTGCAAAGGAAGAAGGGTATAGCTATACATAAGCTTTCAAAACCCTTGCATAAAATTTATGCTCAAGGTTTTAGGCCATTTAAATTTTTACAACATAAGCTTTAAATTTCAACAAGATTAAAGGCTTTTTGAAATGGTTTAAATAAATAAATCTAGAGCTTTAGAAAGCTTTAATTAGTAAAGCTTTGAAGTAGGCTTATCAAAGCTTATTACATATATATATGTATATTTTAAAAAAAATCACAGTCCGTCTCCCCACACTCGTGCGTCGACAGCCAATGTTTAAAGCATGAAGTTTTTTTGTAAATTTTCTTTTTGAAGTTTTAAGAAATTTAAACTTTAGATTTTAAAGCTTATTTTCATAAACTTTTAAAGCTTTAAATATATCTATATATATATATCAAATTGCTTCTTCTACCGTGCGCCCAGCGCATGAAATAAAAAATGAGATGAAGCTTTTAAAAAGAAAAGTCTCTCTCTCTCTTTTAAAAAGGAAAGAGAGCCTCTCTCATTTTTTTGTCTGCGGGCGGAAAATAATAGAAGATAAGGCTTTATATGTATATTTATTTATTAACAAAGCTTTAACTAAAAGGGGTCCATATTAATAAATTAAAATATAAAGCTTTTAAAAGCATTAAATTAAACTTCACCACAACGGGCGAAGAAACGAAGGAACAAAGCCGCCTCAATCGAGGAGGAGAAAAACTATATATATATATATATATATATAATTTTAAGCTTGCTTATTGTAAAAGAATTTAGTACTCAATGCTCAATCGAGGAGGAGAAAATAAAAACCCAAAAGTAATTTTGAAAAACAACTCTCTCTCAACAATTCTCATCCCTCCATTATAGGAATTGAACAAAGAGACAGTTTAGCAATCCTAAAATCAAGGTTCTAATCTCCTCAATTTGTTGATTCCATTTATACAGATAGATTATAAAGTAGATTAGTGAAATTAAAGGTGGTTTTGTGGTTTTGAGAAACCCACTAATGGTTTTGAGATTGGTTATCCAATGGTTAAAATTAAGCCTTCTTTGAACCATACATAAACATAAATCCATAAACCTTAAACCTTAATCCATAATCCATAAACCTCTTCTTTTTCAATTTAAATTCAAAAAATTTACCAAAATAAATTTAAATTCAAAAAAATTACCAAAATCACCTGCTTCTTTGTCTCTTTCACCTCTTTCTTTGTCCACAAGTCGTTGACTGCCTTCAAGAAGATTAAATTAAACCAAAGCTCTGATACCACTGTCAGACCCTTGTACTTCTTGAAAGAAATAATTAAAAACTCATAAAATACATAAAAAATTAAAACAAAGACTTGAACTAAATTGAAATTAAATCACATAGCATAGCATAACATAAGGAAAGAGAGATAGAATAACATCACCATCAAGACAAGATTGGGTGCAATCTCCTCTTCCATGTCATGTAGCTCCACTCCCACACTACATGAGTATTTGGAGAATTTTATTCATAAAAATAGCCCAAGGAGCTAAGAATAGATGATTATACAAATTGGGCTTACTTTTTCCACTTTTGGGATATTGCTTTACATATTTTTAATCATATCAAAATCCCTAAGGTTTGTAATACAAATAAAAACCTTTGCCCAAATGTAATTGCTAATGGGCCTTGTTACATAAAATAACTTTGTACACATTTGCACATTATTAATCTTGTGCTCACTTGCACATTCCATTAAGCTGAACCCTGCACAAATTAAATTAAACATATTTTTGTACGATTATTAATTCATCAAAAATATTATAAAATATATACCTATAACAGAGCACGTGATGCAAGTCTTCTTGAACAATATCTATAGTGAAGGGCCAAAGTCAGCACCTATAAAATCACGAACTATGCCAATACTGAGGTGGGTATCATAAGAGGAAATGAATTTAAAGCAGGTGGTACGGTATGGTCCCCAAGCTTGAAGAGTGACTATCTCCCCAAGTTTAAGTCCATCTAGGTGTTTTATGACTTCTGGTCTTTTGGCAACCTAGTAGCACTCCTGTGTATGATGGGTGACCTTGTGCAAAGGATAACATCAAGGCAAACTCATATTCTCATATTAATCAAGATCTAAACAAAGGAGTGCATTACTATATATGTTTTGATGGAAGCACCTAGACCACAAGCCACTCTACCTTTTAAGGGTCAGTTCACCTCACAAACTCAAGGAACACTTTAACACCTCATTGCTTATAGAATTAATAATATATGACATCTACCCTTATTATTTTTTATTCTTACATTTATTACAAAAATTGGGAATCATGGCATGATAGAATCACGACCCAAAAAAGAGCGTGATCATGGATCACGGACATGACTGCATATCACACGCGAAAAATCCAAGGGGTAGAAAAAAATCCAAAGGGTAGAAAATAAATTCATAACCTTCACTCAGGGGAGAAAGCAACACAATGAACAATCATTAGATCATTTTAGAGCTTGATTAATATGAGCATATGAGTTTGCCTTTTTGCCTTAATGTGCTCCTTTGCTCATTTTCTAGAGCTTGATAAATATGAGCATATGAGTTTGCCTTGATATACTTCTTTGCTCATTTTGAAATTTGACTAATATTATGAGCTTATAAGTTTTCCTTAATGTATTCCTTTGCTTATTTTAGAGTTTGATTAATTTGAGTTTACCTTGATTAGTGTGCCATAAGTTCAAGGGTCATAAGATTATATTCTCACCATGGATAAAATTGGACTTAAATTGAGTTGATGTTTTCAAATGCTTTAAATACTACATAAAATCTTGGAAGATTTAGAATAGGGTCAAGTTTAGGTTCTTGGGTTTCAAGCTCCATGGGTTGAGGTGGTATTTATGGCAACAACGGATCCTCTTCTCATAATATCATTATGAATGTACTCACACTGGGTGTTCTAAGGTGATAGTTTGCATTGATTGGTCAATACACTACTGAGAACTATTTATCTAAAGGCCACTGAATATGATTTCTCAAAGGTCTTCAAGAGTGGAACTCCCATTCTATGTCAAACCCCTCAATGGGATAATGAAATAACCCCATATTTCCATGTATTCCCCATTAGAATGTATCACATTAATGTTTCTAGGGGTGAGTGCAGGTTTTCCCAAGGATACCCAAGTTTCCTTGCATTTAGGACCCATTTCCATTCAATATTCTTTCCCATAGGGAAGTCTAACCAAACTTTGATAGAATGGTCAAATGGAATTACAGAATGTCTCAGACTTGCTATAACAATTTCAGTTCCCCATCTAATTTGAGATGGAGGCAATGAATCTTCATTCTTAGATGTATTACCAAAGCGCTTTAGGCATAATTTTCCTCATTTTGGCTCTCAACAATTGTTAAGAGTACCCAATTTGGCTATCAACAATTGTCAAGAGTACCCAATGTGGTTTTCAATGTGAATAATGGCATTGTAGGTTCCCTTACTATGTTTATTGAGACTTGGTTAGAAACTTGTAAAGACCTTGAAGGTTCAAATGTGGCATTGGGATACCCTTTGATGTAAGCTTTTAGACTGAGGTAATTAGATTGGAGGTTTGTACACATGATATCATCATAGGATGAGATTATTTCTCAAGGTGTAAATGTGAAAGAAAAAGTACCCCGACGGTCCTAAGTGTGTTCACACACATCACTACCATATAATGCTACAAATCCCCCTTGGAGTGATGATGTGAACATGTACAGGGTATGGACGATCAATCCTGAAAAGGCAGTAAGCCCAAAGCTTTACAAAAAGCTTCAAACTTTTCACAATGAAGAGCCTTTGTGAATGAATCTGCCATGTTGTCATGTGTAGACACATAGACCAAGATGATCTCTGCTGTAGAGAGTCTTTCCCTGACATAGTGGTAATGCACGTCAATGTGCTTAGTGCGATCATGAAACACTGGGTTCCTCACAACTGCTAATGCGCTCTAACTGTCAGTGAAAATTTAGTGCTAGCCAACACCCAAATCAGCCAGACGTGTGAGCCACACACACTCAACTGTAGTAAAAGCTGCCCTCCTGTACTCAGCTTCACAGCTAGAAATGGCCACTGTAGGCTGCTTCTTGCTGAGCCATGATATACATGAATCACCAAGGCAAAAGCAAAACCCACTAGTGGACACTCGTCGTGTGTCATAACATCCAGGCCAATCTGAATCACTAAAAGCATGCAGCTATGACTCACCCCCCCTTTGGATAAAACAATCCAAAATATTGAGTGCCGTGTAAATAACTGAAAACCCCCTTAACAACCTGCCAATGCTTTTGTACCTGGGCTATGCATAAATCTACTCAACTGCTGTGAGACCGCCGCATACTGTATATCTGGCCTTGTGTTACATACATAAAGAAGGGATCCAACAACCTGTTGATACAAACTAGCATCAAAAGAGTCTCCTGCATCTTGATGACTAAGTCGAGTACCTGTCTCCATAGGTGTAGCCACAGGTTTACAGTCTTCAAGATTAAACCTCTTCAATAGCTTCTGTATATATTTAGACTGCAACATAACAATGCCAACATTGTGCTTCATAAACTGAAACCCCAAATAGTATTGCAACAGCCCCAAATTTGGCATCTCAAATGATAACTGCAAATCAGCCTTAAGAGCTAAAATCTGATCTATATCGGGTCTCGTGAGAGCAGCATGTCATCAACGTGTAGAACGATGACCAAAAATGTGTCCTTACTCCTCTTCGCATAGAGAGGGTACTCTTTGTTGGACTGTTGCAAAAATCATTTACAACCAAGTATGCATAAATCTTCTCATACCATGCTTTGGGAGCCTGCTTAAGGCCATAAAGAGCCTTTTTCAACCTGCATACTTTAGACTCTTCTCCTTTCACAACAAAGCCAAGAGGCTGCGATACATACACCTCCTCATGTAAATCACCATTCAAGAATGTAGTCTTAATGTCCAACTTATGTACATTCCACCCATGACGTGCAGCCAAAACAATGAGACACCTAATGGTAGTCGTACGAGATGTGGGTGCAAAGGTCTCATCATAATTAATGCCCTTTTGATGGGCATACCCCTTTGCAACAATTTTGGCCTTGTAACAATCAATGCTACCATTTGCTTTGCATTTTAACTTGTAAACCCACTTAGTACCAATGGCCTTCTTGCCATGAGGTAGATCTGTCAAATACCAGGTATAATTCTTGAGCATAGAGTTATACTCACCCTACATAGCATGCATCCAATGATCATCATCCTATGCTTCCTTGAAGGAAACAGGTTCCTCCTCATTACATAAAGTAGAAATGAGAACATGATCCACATGAGAATAATCTACATAATAATGAGAACCTGCACGAGTTTTTCTAGTTAAAGAAGCTGCCAACTTGCTATCTCTCAATGTCTACACAAGCCATTTTGGCATACGCCTAGATTCTTCTATGGCTGCTCTCTCCTCGTCCACTATGGCATACGCCTAGATTCTTCTATGGCTGCTCTCTCCTCATCCACTACATCCTCAATAATTTCCTCATCAAAAGGCTGATTTGCAGGCTGATTTTGCACTTGCAAAGGTTGAATTTCAGCACTTGGTTGAGCATTTAATTGCTCTGCATATGGTTGCCTTCCATTAAACAAAGATAGGAGCGAATCAAACATGTCATGTGAGCATACATTCTATTGTTTTTTACATGAAAGCATGGGTTGAACTGATTTTTTGACAAAACAACATCTCTACTTACCAAAATCCGCTTTGAGGCGCCGGATGGTAGAGTCTATATCCCTTGCTTTCTGAACTGTATCCCACAAATATGCATTTAACTACCTTATCATCAAGCTTATTGTGGCTTACTACATTGTTGCTCAGGCACAAGAGCATAAGCAAGATAACCAAAAACATGTAAATGAGCCACATAAGGGTTCCTGCCATGCCAAGCTTCATAAGGAGTTTTAGACTGCAAGGCGGCCTTGGTAGGTCATTTGCATCAACACAGTTTGTGCAAATAGTTGCCTCTAACCACAAACGAGGAAGGTAAATCTTGGGCTTTCACCATACATCATGCCATCTCCATGAGAAACCTATTCTTCCTCTCAGCCACACCATTTTGATGAGGTGTGTATGGCACTGTACATTGATGCCTTATACCTTTTTCAGCCATATATGTATGAAATTCCTTGGACATATACTCCCCCCCTCGATCTGAACGAAGGGTGCTAACTTTACATTCACATGCATTTTCAGCCATGGATACGAAGTGCCTAAAGCACATAAAAACCTCTGATTTCTGCTTTAATGGTGGATACACCCAGCTATATCTAGAGTATGTTGAAATTAGAGCAATGTGATGAGCTATGGTGGATCAAATACTAGAATCAACATCATTAACAAAGTGATTAGCAAATAATTAAATAGCTTAATGTAGGCATGGATAAGGTAGATCAAATACTAGAATCAACATCATTAACAAAGTGATTAGCAAATAATTAAGATATAATTAGTGAGTAATTAGTAAATAGCTTAATGTAGGCATGGATAATCAAAAACCAGCAAATTCTCATTAGGCAAATGCCTCAATTTATAGAGTTTACATCCAAGCATCAAATCCCACTGATTTCTCCTTGATTCACTCCACCTCTCCCAGAATATCTCCACCTCTTCTGCTTGATTCTGTCCACCTCTTCACTTTTCCCAGAATATCTCCACACTTCCTAAATCTTCTCATGCTACCCTTTATTCTCTCCCAGTAGATTCTTCTCACCTTTTCATAGGTTCTTTCACATTTACACATCCTTTTAGAGCCTCTAACCAAGGGCTTGTTCCCGCACACACCCTCTTTTACAGCCTCTAACCAAGGGCTTGTTCCCGCACACACCCTATTCACTTGTATGTTTCAACACCTCCCCTCAAGTGAATACTCCTAGAACACCTAGACCCTATACCAAGTTTCCCTCCTTACTTTTGATAGTCTGCGTGACTAGTGTCTAGCACACCTCCCCTCAAGTTATCTTAGCACACCTGGACCCTATACCAAGTTTCTCTCTTACTTGATAGCCTGCTGCGACCAGTGCCTCAAGTCCCTAAACTCATAGTCCTTGACACTCTCTCTCTCTATGTGTCCAAGGCTTACTATAGTTGCCCGCGACCTTGACTAAAGTGCTCACACATACATCTATCTACCACGTGGCCTACATCATCAGTGGCTCAGAGGTGGTTTTACTTTGTTGGGGCAGGTAACATTGGGTTGTGGGGTCTCTCTCTCTCTCTCTCTCAGAAAAGATGATCCGACTCCACTTCCTTTGGAGCCTCCATGAAGTTTGCCGATGTCATTCCTTCTCCACTGGGTTTGCTATAGCAGTCTCTTGCCATGTGTCCTGGCTTTCCACATTTGATTTATAATTTTCTACTAATCCTAATTAGCAAAATAATTAACAAGATAATGAGCTCATAAAATGATGGATTCTAGGCATGGCTCTGATACCATGTTGAAATTAGAGCAATGTGATGAGCTATGGTGGATCAAATACTAGAATCAACAACAAAGTGATTAGTAAATATTAAGATATAATTAGTGAGTAATTAGTAAATAATTAAGATATAATTAGTGAGTAATTAGTAAATAGCTTAATGTAGGCATGGATAATCAAAAACCAACAAATTCTCATTAGGCAAATGCCTCAATTTATAGAGTTTACATCCAAGCATCAAATCCCACTGATTTCTCCTTGATTCACTCCACCTCTCCCAGAATATCTCCACCTCTTCTGCTTGATTCTCTCCACCTCTTCACTTTTCCCAGAATATCTCCACACTTCCTAAATATTCTCATGCTTCCCTTTATTCTCTCCCAGTAGATTCTTCTCACCTTTTCACAGGTCCTTTCACATTTACACATCCTCTTTTACAACCTCTAACCAAGGACTTGTTCCCGCACACACCCTATTCACTTGTATATTTCAACAGAGTAATCATCAATAAAAGTGATGAAGTAGAGATATCCCCCAATAGATGGTGTCCTCATAGGACCACATACATCACTATGTATAAGGTGTAATTTCTTAATAGTTCTCATAGATCCATCCTTTGGAAATGATGCCCGATGCATTTTACCAAGAATACACCCCTCGCATACATGTCTAGTAGGGTCCTCAAGAGTTGGCAACTCAGACACCGTATCATGCCTTTAAAGGCATAACAAGCTGCCATAATTCAGATGACCAAATCGTGCATGCCATAATTCTACATCACTTACAGCACCAGTCGTAGAGATTGAGCAAGCATCATGCTGTAACTTCTCAAATACATCCATCTTGTATAGGCCACGAAGAAACAAGCTACCTGAGGCAGTGATAGAATAACCATCATTTCTATCGTGAACTATACATCTATCATCCACAAATTTCATCGTCAATCCTAACAAGGCTAAGGCTGAAGCTGACAGCAAGTTCTTCTTAATGCCTAGTACATATAAAACTTTAGAAAGAGTAAATGCACCCCCATTCAACAGGAGCAAAACTCTACCAACTCCTTTGACAGGATATAAGGAACCATTTGCACATGTGACGGTTCCTGCACTTGGGATAGATTCCAGAGATGAGAACAAATTTTTTTATGAAGTAATGTGCTTACTAGCACCACTATCAAAGTACCAAGCATCCGATTCTGCCACTGACATGCATACACCATGAACATAAGGGTCATAACTTCAATGTACATTCCATGCCCAATCATCTTGAGCAAAACTTGTAGATTCTCTCTTCTCTGCACTTGGTACAAATGCATCCTCCACCACAGCCATGCCCGATTCTTGCTTTTTCTCCTTCTCTAGCCTTTTCTTACACTCATTTATGTAGTGCCCTAGTTTCCTGCAATATAGTGACACTTGCCCTTCTTTTTAGGTTTATCACCTTCTTTTTAGGCTTATCACCTTCTTTCTCTGCATCCTTACCTGAGGATTTTAATTTTGGCTTATAGCCACCATGCGAAGAAGCTTTACCTTTGTCCTTTTAATTAGCAACAAAAGCTTGGTCACCAACTTGCATAACAGATCTGTTTTTCCTAAACTACTCTTCTTGCAGGAGTACTAAAACCAGTTCATCAAATGTAAGGGCATTCGGATTTCCCTTCATCATGAGTCTAAGGGTAGAGGCAAAACTATGATAAGAATCCGACAATGTATTTGAGAACTGTGGGCACCAATGTACTATCAGGATAAATCTCATCCACACTAGTAAGCTGCTCCTTAAAATCTTTGATCTTGATCAATAAATTTTCCATTGAGTCTCCCTCATTCATGTGCTCAGACTCCAACTGTTTGCGCAGATATGCAACACGTGCTTCATTGCACACCTGGTATAATGCAGCCAAGGGCATCCCATGCCTGTTTTGAAGTCTTACATGACCGAATATGAGGAATAATGCTTCGCTTCACAGAAAGTGTAAGCAATGGATGTGCATGTGCATCTCTTCCATCCCATCTCATTTGAACGGCAGTGGGAGGTACTGGTGGTGCATGTGGAGGAGTCACATCTGTATGAGATTCTACTTCAAATGTATCTACAGTACCTGGTTGTGCTGGTAGTTGTGCAACAGGACGAGTTTCACTACCACTGATCACATTCCAAAGGCCTTTAGCCAGTACATGCCTCATCATATAGAATCATAATGGGTAGTTAGTCCCATCAAGTTTGTCCTCAATAGACAACATGCTGAATACATTACTATTGCTAGCCCATGACTTCCTACTAAATGCAAAATCTTTCAACACATTGCAAGTACTCAATCTTTCAACACATTGCAAGTACTCAATATTCATTGGAATGCAACCCTGGATGGTTGCCAACTGACTGAATCACCTGCAAAGTGTATGAAAAATAACATAGAGTAGAGAATAGAGTGTTACTGGTGAAAGTATGATGGTCGATGTTGTTGAAGACACTGTAGATATTGCTGCACACCAAATCTTTGCCCGCTACACAGCCCAAACACCCAAAATCCAGCAGAATTAATCCAAAATGATGCCTCTCCAAAACGTCTGCAGAAACCTTGCGGTGCCCAAATTGCGCCTGAATCACGTCGCGGACCCCAAAAACTCTGTATACGTTACACTACAATATATACCTTCTCCTTGTAAGATTCCTCCCTCTAGCTTTTGAGGTGTAAAGGTGTAAGAACCTCCCCTTCTGTTCTTGAAATTATTCCCCTCTCTAAAATAGGAGAAAGATCTTGTTTTACCATGTTTTGGCCTAGAGAGAGAAAATGTCTAGAGAGAGATAATCTAAAATTGAGATATCTTTGGATATAAAAATCCTCCTAGTGTCTAAAATGGTTTCCCCTGAAACAGAAGTTCAAAATAAATTTTCCAATGTGCATTAGGAATCAATTAAAAATGATATAAGGGACCTTAGTCTAAGGGTCTAAATTTTTAGAAATTTTTGGATTATGGTCCAATTAAGGTTCCTATGGGCCAATAGGATTAATCCAAGTGTTGGGATGAGATAAATCCAAAGAATAAAAGAAAATACCCAAAAATAAGTAAATGCTTACATAAGATAAAGAGTTGACTGAGTACAAGGTTTATTAGTTAAAAATTAGGAGATATTACTAAAAAAATGAGATTTTTTAGAGAAATGATGAATTTTTAACACCTTGGTAAGGAGAGGGAGACCTTTGAGGTAGGCGCCTATTTCACACGTGGATGAGTTTTTAATTCAAAAAAATTGTGATATTTTTATCTCTCCTCTCTCCTAAATCAAACTGGATTAAAATGGGAGCTAAACTGGTCCAAATTTTATCCAAATTCAGCCAAACTGAAGCTGGAAAATTCTAGAACTTAGTTGGACTCAGTTAGTGGCCTCCTTCACCTATAAATAGACCCTCATTCTTTTGTATTCTCATCTTTGAGCTATACCATGCCAATATTACATTAAAATAATGATATTTTCTATTATCCCTTTAAAATCCTCTACTTTTGGAGAACTTGGAGCTTCTCTCTCTCTTCAACAATCCTTGGAGCTTTCTTCTCAACATACTAAACCAATTGATTGGTTGGGGGCTTCCTTCTAAGATAAAGAAGCAAGCCAAATCAAGAGGTAAGAAGTAATTTCATGGTTTTCATTAATATTCTCAATGATCACTTCTCAACCCCCTCAAGCTTGAGAAGTTTCTATTTAGTTGTTTTTAATGCAAATCAAGCTTTCTTTAAGAGTTTTAATGATTAATCATAAAAAATTTAATATTTATGCTTAATTAGGATGCTTTTTATGTATATCTCTCTCTCCCCAAAAGAATGGTCATTCCTATGACTAATTCTTGTTCAAATAGATTGCTTCTCACTAATAAATTCTCAATTCAAAAATCAAACTCTATGCTAGTTAAGCTAGAGGTTAGAAAATGGCTTTTTTATGCTAATAAAATTATAGTAAACTTATGATTTAATTCTATAAATTGGATTTAGATCTAATTATAGTTATTCTATCATAATTGTACTACAAAGTCTTATTCTTTCCAAAAATATTAAAAATTATCAGTAATAGCAACAGAGCTATGGCAAAAATTTTAGAAATTAATACATAGCTCATTTTTATGCATAATGTGAAAAGAGGACTTCCTACCATATTATAGGATTGGACATCCTATGCTAAAAGAATGATTTTCATCAAATTCATGGGAAATTAATTTTTAGTGTTTATGCATAAATAATTAATTAAAGAAAAGAGAAATTTTTGGTAATTTTATTTTTATGTGATAAAAGAGGAATTTCCATGATAATGGAGATCCATGTAATTAAATGAAAAAGAGAAATTTTGGTATATTAAAATAATGAATATTTTTATTTAAAGAGAAATGTTAGATAAATTTATTTTATGTATGAGAACATTTAAATGATAAAAGAGGAATTCCCATGACAATTGGAATTCAATCATTCAAATGGTAAAAGTGGAATTCTTGGCATATTTGAATTAATGGATATTTTTATTTGAATTTAAAGATGAATTTTAGATAAATTTATTTTATGTATGAGAAATTTTTAAATGATAAAAGAGGAATTTCCATGACATTTGGAATTCAATCATTTAAATGTTAAAAGTAGAATTCTTGACATATTTGAAATAATGGATATTTTTATTAAAGAAAAGAGGAATTTTAGATAAATTTATTTTATGATAAAAGAGGAATTCCCATGACATTTGGAAATCAATCAATTAATTGCAAAAAGAGGAATTCCCATGATATATGAGATCCAAGAAATTAAATGGAAAAAGAGAAACTTTTAGCATGATTCAAATTATGAGTATTTATCAAAAGTGAAATTTTGAGCATTATTGGGAAATATGGGTAGAATTGATTTTTGTAAATCCCATGAATCTTTTACTTAAAAGAAGAATATTGAATATATTTCACTTGAGAAATTTGAGAAAGAATATGAAAATATCTGTCGAGAAAAATTACCTTTAACTAGGCCAAGCAATTGGCAAAAATTTAGAAAAGTCCCATCGGTATCAAAAATAGAAAATGTTACTAAATGTGAATAAAATGTGAATGCGATGTGATAAGATGTGAGTGGATGTGATAAGATGTGGTGTGATGTAAATGAATGTGGATGGGATGTGAGGTGAGGTAAATAGATGTGGATGGATGTGATAAGATGTGGTGTGATGTAAATGAATGTGGATGGGATGTGAGGTGAGGTAAATAGATGTGGATGTGAATAAAGAGATGAGAATGAGATGTGAGGATATGTGAAAGGATGTGATGTGATGTAAATGGATGTGGATATGGTAAGATGTGAAAGGATGTGATGTGATGTAAATGGATGTGGATATGGATGTGATAAGATGTGGTGTGATGTAAATGAATGTGGATATGGATGTGATAAGATGTGGTGTGATGGAAATGGATATGGATATGGATATGGATATGATAAGATGTGATGTGATGTAAATGGATGTGGATAAGATGTAAAGGGATGTGGATGTGAATGAATGAGATGTGATGTGATGTGATGTGATGTGAAATAAATGTGATGTGAATAGGGATAGATGTGAATGAATGTGATGTGATGTGATGTGAATCAGGATAGATGTGAATGGATGAGATGTGATGTGAATGGATGTGATGTGATGTGAAATAGATGTGATGTGAATAGGGATAGATGTGAATGAATGAGATGTGATGTGATGTGAATTGGGATAGATGTGAATGAATGAGATGTGAATGCGATGTGATGTGATGTGAATCGGGATAGATGTGAATGTGATGTGATGTGATGTGAATCGGGATAGATGCAAATGGATGAGACGTGATGAGAATGGATGTGATGTGATGTGATGTGAATTGAGATAGATGTGAATGGATAAGATGTGATGTGAATGGATGTGATGTATATAGATGTGAATGGATGAGATGTGATGTGGATATGGGTAGATAAGAATGGATGATATGTGATGAGGATAGATATGGATAGATGTGATGGGATGTAATATAATGTGATTGGATGAGAATGGACGAAGGACAATGGGAAGACATATGATTGAATGTGGATAGATGTGATGGGATGTAATATAATGTGGATAGATGTGATGGGATGTAATATAATGTGATTGGATGAGAATGGATGAAGGGCAATGGGATGTAATATAATGTGATTGGATGAGAATGGATGAAGGACAATGGGATAGATGTGATGGGATGTAATATAATGTGATTGGATGATGAGAATGGATGTAATATAATGTGATTGGATGAGAATGGATGAAGGACAATGGGATAGATGTGATGGGATGTAATATAATGTGATTGGATGAGAATGGATGAAGGACAATGGGAATACATATGATTGAATGTGGATTAAGCAATGTGAATTGATATAGAAGAATGTGGAATAACAAGAAATGATGTGGAACAATGTGGAAAGATGAGAGTTCATTAGAAATTATATTTATGACCTGTTTTTAAATGACTGTTTTATGTCAAGCATGCTGGGAAAGCATTTTGACCATCTTGTGAATGAGGTCGTTGGAGACCAAAGTGATAAAGTTGCAACAACTGACGGAGAGTCAACGGAGGACGTCTCCCGTAGCAAGGTCGGCCGAGGTCTTGACCAGCCTCGGTTTGATTTAAATGGTGAGCTTCCGGTATGGTGGATGAGGGACCAAGGAAGCGGTTTATGAGTGAAACGCTAGGTGACCTGTGAAGGATCCTAGAGGGTGTTGACCATACGGTGCTCGGGCTCTGGGTCACCGAAGATACCCACGCGTGTGTCGAGGAAGAAAATGGAACAAGGTGTTAGAGTTGTTTTCTAAACTCGGGCATCGATCTGCTGCTAGTCCTCAACGGATGAGTCTATGGCTCTTTTATATGGATCTGTTGGTTGATCTTGTTGATCTTCAATGGAGAGTCCATCTTGATTTTTATAAGTGAATATATTTCTAGGTACTATGAGCTAGGAACTATTGAAAAAGCCCCTGAGTGGACAGGTGGTGAGCGTTCTGGTTGCCAATGATGCCATAGGTACACCGATTTAAAGGAATGATTGGAAATTAGAATTCAACCGGACATTTTGGAGGATTATGATTAGTGATACTATGGCTTCATTAAAAGATTGTTTTAAAGACAGCTGAATCTATGAAACAGACAATTTCATAGCTGAATCTGTGAAACAGGCAATTTCATATTGAGTGTGTAAGTGGTGTGACTATCTTGAAGTTTGCTTGAAGTGCCAGCTAGGGGGCTTGGGAACTCTTTTCCCCGATACCCGGGGCAAAACATAACCAAATTCCTAAATGGATCCTATCACTACAGTGGTTGGGCGGTTGGCTAACCCATGGGATTGGGCTGGACTGATGGATCCCTAAAATGAGACTTAATTCTGTTATGGTACGATAGATGAAGTAGATCCCAGATAGTCTTTGTTCTATGGAAAAGAATCAACGGCTGTGCCTCTCGATGAGGAAAAAAGCATTGGCTTCTATGATCGCAGTGCAAGTCTTTTCCTTGATCTAACCATGAGACTTACGGGTTCGATCGGATCAGTTTGGTTAGTGAAGATCTTGACTACGCTAGAATAAAAATATCCTGGAGGAATCACCCGTGCTTTCTGGGCGAGGGAAGTTTTTCCGGGTTAGAACCGAGGGATTAGTCTCTTGTCCGGATATCTGTGGGCAAGGCCCCGAGTGAGAGGCTCTGCCCTTTGCAAGAAGTGCTACTTCCGCTACTAGCCCCCCCGAATTCGTTGCGCGGAGGGGGCAGGGATCTTTCATTCTTCTCCTAAGAGGGTATCTCAATCGGAGACAGAAAAATAGGGTCGTGAGGAGGGAGACAAACTACTCGATCAAGTGTCAAGGAAGCTAGCTCTGATACCAATTGTTGGAATTAGGGTTAGGGTTGTAACAATGCACACACGCAAGATAGAGAATCTTGAGAGCACACAAACTCACTAGATTAGAATAAACAAATGTGTGCTAGATACAAAAGATAAGTACACACCCCAAAATGAGTAGATAAGAGGGTGTATATACGCATGGGGGGAAAAACCTCCTAGTGAGAGAAAAAGTGCCCCGGTGGTCCTAAGTGTGTTCACACACATCACTACCATATAATGCTACAATTGGTAACCCCAATTGAGCCAGTAGTGCCAATTCAGTAGGATGGGAAAACCATGAGAGTTGAGAGCCAAGACAATGGAACCTTGAGACGAGCACCAATAGCTCATGGAGCATCGATATATGGATAGTTGATAACATATTCATGTTTTCTACCCCCTGTATAACCAAGAGAAGCATCTTTTAGGGTGCCAGCCAATGGATATGTGGAACCATCTCATGCACCTCCTAGAATGCAAGCCAGGCACATGGCCACAATGGTGGCTCTTGAGCTAGTTTACAAAACTGACAAAGACCAAGTCCATAAGTGACAAAGATCAGGTTTAGAACTCACGTAACTCTAGAAACAAGAAGAAACATTGATGTTATTCCTGCACTAATCAAAACTATCAGCTATTAGTGACCTTTTTTTGTGCGGTCACCCATCATTGTGTGGCTAGATCCCAATATGGCTTTTGGCTTCTTCTCAGCTTAGGGATCCATGTCAGCTTATCGACTTTGATCGGCATTTTGCGGATACTTTCCACACATGTTTAGGCTTTTTATTCTTGGGCCATGGCTATTTGGTGGGCATATAAGTTGGTTTCGTTGGCATCTTTGATATCCACACTTGCTTCATTTGACTCCTGGGGACCTTATCAAAGACTAAGGTAGCAGTATTGGAAGTACTAATTGCTAGTCTTTTTGGTTTCTCTTGTTGTGCCTCCTTGGTTGTTGGGATGAAGCTTTTCCTTTTTTGGTTGGGCTTTTGCATGCTTGGCTTTTGGTTTTATAAGACATGGAGAGGGTTAACTCGATGAGGCCTTGATTTTATGGATAATGACTTTTATCAACTCGATGGGATATGCTTTTAACATTGTTAAAAGCTTCTAGATCTCAATAGAGACCTATCTTCGCTCTCCTTTTTTGAGAAGAACGCTTGCAGTCTATTGTACGAGCTTGATTATTGTAGCTATCCTCATTGTCTAATGTATGCTATAGTCATGTTGTTTGGCTATGCATCCCCTTCTAAGGATGATCTCTTCTAGCATGGTACTTGTAGTCATGACATAGAAACTACCTTCCACAGGGGGTAAGAGTTCAAACTAAAGCTTTACCATCCCCTTAAATTCATTATGTAGACCTGAGACAATTTATACAAGAGCTCGAGTAGAATTAACGGTAGGTTTTCCTAAAGAGACCCAAATTTCATATGAAATTAAGTTTCTTCTTACTCCTATATCCAATAAAGCAAGTTTGGCTATTGTTTATGTGTTTATAGGGAAGTCTAAGCAAAGCCTTGTGGGCTTCACTACAAGGGATTGGGCTCATACCCGCGCTCCTAGCCGCTAAAAATGACTTGTGGAAAAAAAGTAACGGGCCCGTGTATCAACGCGTGTATCATCGCGAGGACCAGAGACATGCATGTATCATCGCGGCCAGAGACATGCGTGTAAAAGCGCGTGTATAGAAACAGTCAGACGCGCTGATACACGGGCGTATACACGCTTTTTGTCAGTTTAGCTGCGCTTAGACGCGCTGATACGAGGGTGTATACACGCGTTTTGTCAGTTTAGCTGCGCTTATACATGTGCATTTCACAGAGTATCTGCATATATACACGCGACTTTGTTGACGCGTCTATACACGCGCATTTCACAGAAGATCCGCATATATACATGCGACTTTTCCAGAGTTGACGCGTCTATACACGCAAACAGAGAGCAAAAAAAAAATCCAGAGAGTGCTATTTGGTACCTGAATGCTATTCCAGCATTCCAGCACCCAATAGCACTCTCTGGAATTTTTTTTTGGGTGCATTGCACCATCCACGAGGAAGATTTAAGACAAGAACGACATGAATGCATACATTGTCAATACACGATTCAAGACAGACATGAATGCAATACTATCAATTCACGATTCAATATTACTATCAAAATTTTATGTGTACACATATATACAAGGGAGTCCATATGTCGAAGTAGCCCATGGCTTCAGTTACAAAAATATATATACAACCACATCCTCAATATGGAATGTGATACTATAAGTCTGAGTACTACTCAGACCCAGATGATGACTCGCTGCTCCCTCCATGATCAGATGAGCTCACATCGGTCGGAATGTCCGATGAGTAGTGCTCACGTCCACCCTCTGCAGTGGCGGCAGGTAGATCATCAGTGGCAGGATCATCAGCAGGTGCAGCAGCAGCTTGTGCCTGTTCAAGTAATATATAGTATATAAGTATATATATATGTAATTCGTCTACGTGACTGTGGCTGTGAGGGAGTACGTGATGGTGGCTATGAGCCCTGACGTGACAGTGCCTGGGAGGGTGTGCGTGAGTGTGTCTGGGACAGGGTATGTCTCCTCGGTGGGTGTGGAAGAGGAGAAGCTGCATGCCGTCTCGTCGGACTCGCAGCAGGCATAGACGGTAGTGGAGTGACATGGATACTCGGGGGCGGGGTATAGATACCAGGCAATCCAGGAGGGGGATGGGCATACATGTACTCTGTAAGCTCAATTGGACCAGGATGGCGCCCAAAATGATTTAGCATCTCCATCATCCAAGTGCCGTACGCAAATGGATCGGATGAAGAATCTGCAAAAATAAAAGTATATACATGATTGCATCAAAGCACAAATGCACAGTCACGTGTATACACCCGTCCAAAAATGCGTGTATATGCGCGTGAACGTCTGTGCAAACAGGATACACACAGACATACACGGGTTCCTACACGCGGCCTGCACAAAAAAAAATTTGAAAGCGATCGACCTCTGACAAATCATCCTTATAAAAATAGCCCACTGTCATAATCGTTCACAAAAGTACTACCAGAGAAGGACGGAGACAATCGCATAAAGAAAAGTACTACCAGAGAAGGACGGAGACAATCGCATAAAGAAAAGAGACAATAGCATAAACAAATGGAAGGAAAGAGACAGGACAAAGGACAAACTGACTCACCTTTGAAAAAGTGAGTCTTCTTTTTGGCTGGTTTCCTTCACCCGTGTGTGCTCCTTGTCTGCTCCTTGCACTTAGGTTTAGTGCTCTGTTGGAAGAGGCGACGACGAAAGAGAGGAAATCTTAGTTTGAAAATGTTTATTTGGAGAAGGCGGGTTATTTTAGGTATAGACAGGTCGTCGCGTGTAACAGCGCGTGTATTTTTGCGTGTATAATAAATCAACCGCGTTTATACACGCGATTTTAAGGATGTAGCCGCGTTTATACACGCGATTTTAAGGATGTAGACGCGCTGATACACGTAATTTAAGGATATAGACGCGCTGTTACACGCGATTTATAGAAATTTTTATACTTTCATTAAAAACTGATTATGATTTTGTGTTTGCTCTTTTGTACATAGGATGTCATCAACCTCCTCAAGCAGTTCTGGTGAGGATGAGACAATGCGTCATCGTAATCGCGATGTGCGGTTGGGACAAAGGATCAAGTGTATGTGTAATCGATGTCAAGGATGCATTGTGCGAGCGCGTCGAATTACCTTGAATCACATCTCCATGTATGGAGAATGGAATCAAACAGGTTTAGAGGTGAGTAGATGTAAATTGATAGTATTCAAATGACTCATGGTATCCAAATTAAATTAATGGAGTTGTAATATATATACTGCCCATTATCGCCCACCCTCTTTGGACTATACATTGATGTGGTCTCCGATTATGTAGACAGATTGGGAGGCCCACGGGCATGCCTGGAAGGGGTGTTGATACCCATCTTCTTATATGCTGCTAATATTGTTCTAATCTCAAACTCTCCGGAGGGATTACACAGACATCTGGATGCATTAAGAAAGAAGGTGAAAAAAGTTTTGTACATATCGAGGAGGAGAATTTATTTCAATGGAATTTGATAGCTACTTCAAGAAGAATGGCATCAAGCGCCAACTCATAACTGCTCACACACCTCAACAAAATGGTGTTGTAGAATGCCGGGGGGGGAGAGAGAGAGAGAGAGAGAGAGAAGAAGAAGAAGAAGAAGATTATATGCGATGGAGCTGTTTATGACGGTTAAGCATAATGTCATTCGTACTTATTACGATGCTTTGGAGAGTAACGTTTTATGTCACAAAAATAATAATATACGTGACGTTTAGCGTCACAAAAATAGGACTAAGAGTGACACTAAACGTCACTTTTCTAATGCTAGGAGTGACTCCAAGTGTCACTAGGAGTGATGTTTAATACCACAAAAATAGGACTAAGAGTGACACTAAACGTCACTTTTCTAATGCTAGGAGTGACTCCAAGTGTCACTAGGAGTGATGTTTAATACCACAAAAGTTACACTTGGAGTGACACAAAATGTCACTTTTGTGACTCTAAACATCACTCCTAGTGTCACTTTTGTGACTCTAAACATCACTCCTAGTGTAACAAAAGTGACGTTTAGTGTCACTCCAAGTGTCACTTTTGTGACACTAAACATCACTCAACATTGTGACATTAAACGTTGTAAAAAGTGACGTTTAGAGCGATGTTCAATGACGTGCCTGATGCATCAGTCCTAACGATGCCCCTAACTCCCAAGTTTCATGCTTACGGGAGACGTTTGGAGTGGCACATAGACCCCCTTTTCTTGTAGTGTTAATAGACATATTCTTCTTCTTAAAGAGAATCTGCACTAATTATGGTGATAATCCCTATCAAACCAACTCATTCATGCGGGTAATCCTAAACCCTAAAATTTTACATTTTTAAAAAATCTCAAAATTTTAATTTTTAAATAAAAATGAACTCCCTTACTATATATACGATTGAAAAATCAATTTTATATTCCTTATATCTCTTTCTATCAACCTTTAAACAACTATTATGATGACCACTTTCCTACTCTACCACTCCTACATTGCAAAATAACTTCCATATCTCCTTTCCACATCAGCCTCCACCATCCCTATCAACTCAACTTACTCACATGGGTAACCCTAAGCCCTAAAAATTGACTATTTTAAAAAAATCTCAAAATTTTAATATTTTAATTAAAGATAAACTCCCTAACTATATAAAACACCATAAATCAATTTTATATTCATCATAACTTTTTCTATCAACCTTTACAATTGTAATGATGACTACTCCTCATCTTTCTTAATTGTTTATTCCATTGTACAATACTCTCTATAACTCTTATTTTCTACATCAATCAGTCCTTACCTCCTCTTTTTAATAATCTATATAACTACTTTGATAGTAATTACTCATTCTCTTATTCCATTATTTAATTCGAGTACAATAATTTCCATAACTCCACCTTTTCACATCCGTAACTTTTAACTCCCCATCTAAAGTACTTTTCTTCCACTCGTCTATGTAAACCCTAAATTTTATATTTTTTAATCTCTATTTTTGCTATTTTAATAGTAAATAAGCTTTCTCCAAAATCCAAGGATCTATCAAGTGTGTAGCGAAAGAATAAATCAAGCATTTCAACTAGATAATTGCTTCGGGTTGTACCCCCTCCACGTTGAGTGTGTAGCGAAAGAAAAAATCAAACATTTCAACTAGATAATTGCTACGGGTTGTACCCCCTCCATGTTGTGTAGCGAAAGAACAAATCAAACATTTCAACTAGATAATTGCTTCAGATTGCACCCCCTCCATGTCGAGTGTTTTGAAATAAACACCTCACACTCGATAGTAGTAAGACTTCTCCACACCCATTCCTTGGGAGCTCCACATGTCCAGTGATCTGTATCTTTTACGGAAATAATATCCATGTGCATAAACCATATGCTACAAAAAGGAGGAAATTATTTATTAGATGGGTCATCTATTATTTGCCTAAAACAAAAATAAACAATTATAATTTTAAAATATTCAAAGACTTGCCATATAGTGGGTAATGCTCATTTCACCCATGCATCTAGCACCAATTTTGTAAATGTTGTGACATCTATTAAAAATGTTATCCTCTCATCTTGAGTGGTACTTTTCTTCAACACGGTTCTGACTACTTAATATACCAGGTGTTGGAAGCTTTCAACTTGAATGGCACTTGGGAGGAGATATGAAAATGATAAAGTGCATGCTTAGTTGTGAGACAGGTCTAGTTGCCAAAAATCCTTGTCCCTTCTGTATAAAAATGTCAATGCATAAATCCACATATGAAAATAATGTCAGATGGATTAATGGTATTCTCTTGCATGACTTGCACACACCTCCTAATCAGGATATTAAAGACCCCAATTGGAAACCCATCATACCATTTCCTATCAACAATGTATAATTGTATACTTAGCATGCTATGATGTGGATTTTTAACAAGCTTCTCAAACTTTACATAGATTATGCATACACAATAGAGCTAGCTTAGAGTTCAAAAGAAGCCATTTCAAAGTTGGAAGAGCTTCGTAACTCTTTGGGAGTACAGGGAGGAAATGTAATAATAATAAAAGACATGGTAAAGGCAGGAAAACACATCATGTAACTCGCGAGATAGGTCTTAACCAGTGGAAAAAAGGCAAGACAGTTCCTACACATGTTTGACAAAAGATCCAAATTGAGATGGGAGTTGTAAAAAGAATTATGCAAGTGCACAACTGACTTGGAAAGAAATCCAACACTTTGCAAAATAACCATGAAAAAGTATGGGTTTACTTTGATAAGGTGGTTATAATAAAGGTGCTAAAAATTTTAATAGATGTCACAACATTTACAAAATTGGTGTTAGATGCATGGGCTGAACTGTGAAATGAGCATTACCCATTACATGGCAAGTCCTTGAATATTTTAAAATCATAATTGTTTGTTTTTGTTTTGGAAAAATAATAGATGACCCATTAATAAATAATTTCCTCCTTTTGTAGCATATTGTTTATGCACATGGATATTATTTCCTTAAAAGATACGGATCATTAGACATCTGGAGCACCCAAGAAATGGGTGTGGAGAAGTATCATTGTTGAGTGCGAGGTGTTTATTTCAAAAACACTCGCGACATGGAGGGGGTGCAACCTAAAGCAATTATCTAGTTGAAATATTTGATTTGTTCTTTCACTACACACTCAACATGGAGGGGATGCAACTTGAAGCAATTGTCTAGTTGAAATGTTTGATTTGTTCTTTTGCTATACACACTCGGTAGATCCTTGGGATTGGAGAAAGCTTCAACATCAGATATTAAAAAAACTATACGTTTATAATAAAAACAAACTAATAAAAAGAAATGGAAACAAGGTTTAGGACTCATAGGACAAGCTACATGGCATGCTAGCATGACTCAGTGTGGAAAACTCTGGGTAAAGATTTAACACTTAATATGCCAGGGAATCCAAGTTTTTACATGAACTCATGTACTTTAGTTCGAGGTGCAATACAAGACATTCACGAGTTTGTTCTCTTTTATTGTTCTCTTCAATCTCAAAGTCCCCCTTTTCAAAGTAATTGTTTTTCAATGGTATGCACACTTTTACTTTGCAAATGGATAGTAAGGGATTAGAAAGCTGCACCCAACAAACACGTCCCAATGTGAACGCCTTATTATGAAAGCACGCTAATTTAGGGGGGCCATCTATGTGTGGCATGTACCAAATAAATAGCTCACCTCACAATGGCCCATTGGCCCACGGGACAACCAACCCTAGCAAGTTGAGGAACCCAAGCAGCTCAGCATGCTTCTACTAACAAGCAAGCTTGCACGGAGGACACCACACTCAAAGTCCACGGAACATTCTAGGGCAAATAGGTATCATTGGGCTTTAGATGAGGAGACTCCTCAAGCATTAGAGTGTACAAGCCATAGGGCACCTTGGGAGGGATAGTAGATACCACCACTTCTTGTTGGAACACATCAACCTGGTGGGGAGAAACTTACACTAGCCATGGGAACTCTTCCAACTATAGATCGACTCGCGTGGAGGGGAGGGGTGTTGAAAATACAAGTGAATAGGGTGTGTGTGGGAACAAGCTCTTGGATAGAGGCTGTAAAAGAGGAGATGTAATTGTGAAAGAACCTGTGAAAAGGTTAGGAGAATCTACTGGGAGAGAATAATGGGTAGCATGAGGGAATTTAGGAGTGTGGAGTTATTCTGGGAGATAATCAGGGAAAAGAGAAGAGGTGGAGAGAATCAGGCAAGAGGTGGAGATATTCTGGGAGTGAATCATGGAGAAATCAATGGGATTTGATGCTTGATGTAAACTCTATAAATTGAGGCATAGCCCTAATGAGAATTTGCTGGTTTTTGAGTATCCATGCCTACATTAATCTATCTGCTAATTATTCACTAATTACGTCTTAATCATTTCTTAATCACTTTGTTAATCATGTTGATTCTAGTGTATGATCCACCTTAGCTCATCATTATGCTCAAATTTCAACATGGTATCAGAGCCATGCCTAGAATCAACCAGATTTATGAGCCCATTAGTGAATTAATTAGGATTAGTAAAATAATTAGCAAAAAAATCAGTTTTTAGTAAGCTTTCACTCTTCCCCTTCACCCCCAGCCAGTGGAGGGTCTCTAGCATCTAGCACACATCAAATTAGGGCAAAAGCTTCTAGCCATAGCTAGCTAAGCTCATTAGCTTCAAGCCTATGCAAAAAACGTAGCAAACCGCCAGCGCGTTTGGGAGATTTCGCCGTTTCTGCAGGCGCCGTTTTTCTGAGGTATTTTTGCCATTGCTACTTGCTCCAAACAAATTACTTCAATTCCCTTTAGCACAAGGGGTAATCAAGCATGCTCTACAAGCTGGTGAAGACAGAAATCAATTTCATCAAGTCTACAGAGAGATCCAAGCTCTTCATCAAATCTGCAGGTGACTTTGGTAAAACAGAGATTAAGCTTTAATTATTTGGTCAAATCTTGTGTTTCTTGGCTTAATCCTCTACTAGACTCATTGCTATTGATGCCTTTGAAAGCATTTGAGCTCATTTGAAGTGGAAGGCACCAGATCTGAGCTCCCCGCATACTCTGTTTTCTGCACACAAACCAGAGCATTAATTTGCTAATCAGTGATTAATCAGTGCTAATCACTGTACTTTGGTGCAATTGAGGGTTCAAATTAACCATTAGGTATCTGATACAGATCCCTATAACTTCAGATTTCAAATCGGAGTTGGTTTGATACTCCAACCATCCCGTACAAATTGGCTACCCTTGATTCAGTGTAATTTCTGGTAAAATTGTGCTGATAAAATTGTGAAAATCATCATTTTGCATTTAACCCTTGGTTAATGCCTGTAAATCTCACTCAAATACAAGATTATTCACAGCCAGAGTTGCATTTGGAATGTGCATGAGAATGAATGCTATATGCATTATGTATTGGGCACATTTTATCAGTGTAAAAATGGGAACAGACACTGCCCTTGTCCAGATTAAGGCAAGAGGTAAGACCTCCCGCATAAATTTGGGTTTGCATTGCATAATGATACAAAATAAACATAAAAAGCCCAAAGGAACTGTCAGCAAAACATTGAAACATGTTGCTCACATGGAGCAAAATGACCTGACGGACGAGCTCATGGCTCCAACCATGAAAGAAGAAGAATATCTCTTCCCAAGAAGAGGATCCACACCGAGAAGAAGACCTGAAGGAAGACATGGACACGAGAAGAGAAGCTGCCACAAGAAGAGAAGCTGCCCCGAGAAGACTGGAAGAAGAGACGGACACGTGGAGAGAAGCTGCCACGACAAGAAGACTGAAGACAAGAGAAGATGTGAGGCTCCAAAGAGTGAGGAGCCATGTGAAAATCTCTGAGAGAGAGAGAGAGAGAGAGAGAGAGAGAGAGAGAGAGAGAGAGAGAGAGAGAGAGAGAGAGCCCACAACCCAATGTAACCTGCCCCAATAAAGTAAAACCACCTCTGAGCCACCGATGATGTAGGCCACGTGGTAGATGTATGTGTGAGCACTTTAGTCAAGGTCACGGGCACTTATAGTAGCCTTGGACACATAGAGAGAGAGAGTGTCAAGGACTATGGAGTTTAGGGACTTGAGGCACTGGTCGCGGACTGTCAAGTAAGAGAGAAACTTGATACAGGGTCCAGGTGTGCTGAGATAACTTGAGGGGAGGAGTAGACACTGGTCGCGGACTACCAAGTAAGGGGAGGCAAACTTGGTATAGGGTCTAGGTGTACTAGGATTATTCACTTGAGGGGAGGTGTTGAAAATACAAGTGAATAGGGTGTGTGTGGGAACAAGCTCTTGGATAGAGGCTGTAAAAGAGGAGATGTAATTGTGAAAGAACCTGTGAAAAGGTTAGGAGAATCTACTGGGAGAGAATAATGGGTAGCATGAGGGAATTTAGGAGTGTGGAGTTATTCTGGGAGATAATCAGGGAAAAGAGAAGAGGTGGAGAGAATCAGGCAAGAGGTGGAGATATTCTGGGAGTGAATCATGGAGAAATCAATGGGATTTGATGCTTGATGTAAACTCTATAAATTGAGGCATAGCCCTAATGAGAATTTGCTGGTTTTTGAGTATCCATGCCTACATTAATCTATCTGCTAATTATTCACTAATTACGTCTTAATCATTTCTTAATCACTTTGTTAATCATGTTGATTCTAGTGTATGATCCACCTTAGCTCATCATTATGCTCAAATTTCAACAAGGGGGAGCTGGTGCACGCTTTGGCCCTCCAACTATATAAAGAATTATGGAATTAGAGCTCTCTTAGAAATTCAAAAGTTCCACAAAAATATTGACCTGTGGATGAGGAAAGTACATATATTTAGTCATGTGGTGAAAGAGATTTTTTATAATACTCCATGGAAATGCACATGCAAGGGTTTTCCTTGTTAGTCCTTCAAGAAGCCACATACGCATTCCTTGTAGGGCTATTTGAGGACCTCTGCATAACCATAAAAACTAAAGACATGCAAATTACATGTAGGCTCCGACATGATGACCTGTTTTGAAACACTTTTAATTTGGTTGTTTGTGATTTGGCGATGTATCTACTTGCTTTTAATATAGAACAATGTTTGTACTATTTATCATGTCCTATTTATTGGTTGCCAGTATTGCCCTTTAATGAGCTTGATATAGTGTCTCTTTATTGGTGGTCTTGTGCAAGGCATAATCATAATCATAATTTTGTTGCCCTTTAATGATGTCATCTTTTTATTTGGTGGTGTCTTGTGGATATTGTCTCATTATCTGGTGTTATCTTGATACCAATATTGATGTTATGCCTGCAAGCTTATAGGAGCTTTGATTCTAGTATTTAATGCCTATAGGAGCATTGATTCCAATATTTAAAGCTTATGCCTTAATTCCAATATTGATGCCATGCCTACAGCTTTATAGTGGCCTTGATTCCAATATTTAATGCTTTTGATTCCAATATTTAACGCTTTTGATTCCAATGTTGATGCCATGGCTTGATTCCAATGTTGGTGCCATGCCTTTAAAGGGTCTTGTTTCATATCTTGATGCAATTACATATGCTAGAACTAGAGAGTTTGTATGGGTTAAACTAGAGTATGAGTGTGAGTGAGTGTGAGTGAGTGTGAGTGAGTGAGTGAGTGAGTGTGTGTGTGTGTGTGTGTGTGCGCGCGCGCGCGCGCGCGCGCGTGCGTGTGTGCGTGTGTGCACATGCATGCATGCATGTGTGTACGCATGCACTTAATATCTTGATGCAATTGCAAACTGAGCTTCTTATGCCTAGAATAGCAGGGCTGCAACCCAGTCGCAAGGGTGCAAAAAATTGTAAAACATAAAGTATGTTTTATAGTTTTCCATGCAACCCAGTCACGCAAGGGTGCAGAAAAATGTAAAACATAAAGTATGTTTTATAGTTTTTCATGCCCTTGCAACCCTACTATTCTAGGCATAAGGAAGCCTCTTAAGTGTGATGCCATTAGGTAAATAAAATGTGATCCTTGTGCCTAGAGGCTAGAATAGTAGACAGGGCCACAAGGGTAGTAGACAGGGCTACAAGGGCACAGAAAACTGCAAAACATAAACTTGTATGTTGTGCAGTTTTCCACGCCCTTGCGACTCTGCTATTCTAGGCATAAGGAAGCCCCTTGAGTGATGCCATTAGGTAAATAAAATGCAATATTATCATTATTGGTTGTTCTCTCTTACTCTTTGAAGGATTTGTTCATGTTGATTGATGTATTTCTTGATATACGTATTTTCATAAATCAATGCTCCACTTTAGCTCTCTTTTACTGGGATTCTTTTAAGACAAGTAGACATGGGTAATTCTTGCATCCTTTGATATATATTTTCATAAATTAATGCTTCACCCTAACTCTCTTTTAAGACAAGTAGCCATGTGGATGAGCTAGGTGAGAACCAATTAAGACATTATGAGGTAGTTTTTAAACACTATGAGCTAGTTTTCTAGGCTTAAAGGCTAAGCCCCTTAAAGCATGTACAATTGCATCAACACACGAGACATCCCATTATTTATTATTTGCATGTTAGATTCATTATTATATTAAATATAATTGTTTGCATACTCTATGAGCACAAAGACCTTGCATGTTGTCATTGTCATTAATAGGGTTCATGAGAGACATGGAGAGGGAGAGAGTTCATAAGGAGCCTCTAAGAAAAACATGTAATCATGAGACCAAAGATAGAGAGCAGCGATTATTAATCATCATTTTCCCAATGAAACCCAAAAGAGCGTATTAATTTTTCACTTAAGGAAACTGAAAGGGGACAATAGGAGAGCTAAATCAAACTTCACTTATATTCTTAGGTTAGAAGATTACAACACTTTGGAACCCACACCGTCATTTGAAAAAAGTGGTTTTTACATTAAATTATTTTTTTATCAAGCACCACACGCTTAGCTACGTTGACAACTATGTTGAGGGCTTTAGTTAGCCCACACTTTTCTTGAGTTAAGGGCTGAAAATTGGGCTTAAGGGGGGGGTAAGAGACTTTTCCCTCTTTAAGAGGTTTTCTACGATTGGACATATACAGACCACTAGATTTATCGCTCTGCCAGCAGTGAAACCTAGCGCAATGATATAGATTGTCATAAGGACCAACATACCATCCAGCCGCCAAATCTTGGAAACGAATTACTAGGGTAGCGGCGGTGAAGATCGAACTAGGAAACCCACCGCCTGCTGGCTCTATCGGACCCATTGGATTGTTGGGTTTTTCTACCTGGCTCCTTTTAGTCAGTGGAAAGGGGGTTGGAATAGCTAGTGCATCCGTTCTTCTGTCAAACTGACTCTGTTTGCATCTAGAATTCATTGGATCAAAGTCTCTGCCCGAAAAACTTTGTTCATGGCTGGAAATTAGTCCAAATGGAAGTATTTTCAGTCGAAAATCCTGAATTTCTCTACGACTGACCACCATAACTTTTAGCCAGTGAACTGAAATTTTACAAGGTTTCACACAGACGAAGGCCTAGACACATACCCCTGCCTTGTCCAGTCAAAAGCGGCACTGGGTGGCCATGCGGACCACACCAGGAAATCTCATGGTTTTCCACGCCTGGCTCTAATTCATCCCTTGGGCACCAAAACTCATATCTGACTGAACACACTAATGATAATGGAAGCTTAGATTACCTAAACACCAAATTTGCTCACAATTGAGTCACTGCCTATTTTTAGCATTTCTGGCATAGTTGAGATTACCTATTTTTAGCATTTCCTACTAAAATTGGTATTGTCAAAAAACTAGGTTTAAAGTATCCACAGGGTGCTTAGTACTCTAAACATCTTACCTATTAATTTTGGAGCTAGGGCCAATTAGAGATAGGTTAAAAGCCTTTTACGGCTTCTTTTGAACTTAGAAGCAAAAGTTTTTCCAAGTCTGGAACTTTAAAACCATTGGGAAAAGAGCATTCTTGATATGGCCATAACTCATATCAGAACCAGACAAGATTTTGCACAAAGGAGTTCCGTACCATCCAAGACCCAACTGTAATCTCATGTTTTGGAATCGCATAACTACCAAGGTGTGGGTGTAGACCGAACTAGGAAAACTCTTGGCTTTCCATGCCTAGCTCTAATTCATCCCTTTAGACAGTATTCTAGAATCTAAGCATACACATATGCTAGCACCTACACACTAGATCTGGTCCAATTCCAGCAACCTTGGGTCATTGTTTATTTTTAGCCTTGCTTGCTGTATTTGGACCACCTTTTATATTACTCTTTCTAATAATTAGAGAAATTCTACTAGTCATTTTAAAGCCATTAAAAAAAATTCATCTTCATCATTATCACATGTAAAAGTGTTGCACTGTTCTATAAAATTCTCAATATGTAGAGAACACTTTACTGGTTTAAATGTTGCAATGCAAATTACGAACAACTTCAACATACATCCACAAGCTCTACAACAACAATGCCCCAACGAGTTGGGCCTCACAACTACACCTTAACGATCAACACATGTGATGCAAGGACGCGATCACCATGAGAAAGAGGGGTATGTTAACCACTCTGGTTAACATGGCCTTGACCATCCTATTTTTGTAGGGAATTCCACGAACTTACGATGCCGTCGCTTTATTTTTGCACTAAAAAGATGTCCTTGTATTTCAAAAGATGCAACATTTTGTATGGTAAATGTACTTTAGGAGTGCACAACCTTACACTGGGCTTATTGTTGTAAAATAGGAGAAGTCTTGGACTTTATATGTGGCCAATAAAAGGCCGCCATGGACTTTATATGTGGCCAGTAAAAGGCCGCCATGGACTATTTTTAAGTCATGGCCGGCCAACTATGAACACTAGTCACATGTACATAAGTCAATTTCTTAATAAGCAGAGAATAATCATTCTCCTTTGCAATAGATTGTATGTGAGCTCTCTCTCTCTCTCTCTCTCTCTCTCTCTCTTTCTCTTGCATGTGATTTGTCGTAATCTTGCATTGCATGATGGAATGCAATTGTGAGTAGGGTATGATTAATGGTTTTCTTTTGCACAATCTTTTCTTTTTCAAGTGAGTGTGATAGATTACCAAAGTAGAGAGCCTCTTCTTTCTTCCATCATAGCAAGATTGAGCACACTCTTTACATCCCATTGTCTATGGAGCTCTCTGATGTGACAACAGAGTGAGGATGCACATGATCAACTAACCACCCACAAGAGGAAGTTGCAAATTACCACCACTTGTGGCTCTTTGGAAAAGTTCCCAACGACAAGTTAATCAATGGAAGACAAGGTGAGTGATTCTAATTAACACCAGCTTAACTATGCCTACTGTGTACCCACACCAAAGTGTAGAAGGCTAGCACTAGACAACCAACATGCAAGGGATGCTGCCCCCATCTTGGAGCTACCACCCTGGGGCATGGACCTCAAAAGATGTTGTGCCACTTTCTACTACTATGGGCAGATTCAGTGCCTATCGATTAGATCTAGGGTGATTTTAATGATTTTTAAGATGTTGGACCAAGAAGCAAAACTAACAAGATACCAAAAAAAAGGGACAAAGTTAGGATCCCAACACGATGGTTTGGCCAATTCAAGAGGCTTTCTAAAGAGACTAAATAGGTAAGGAATCATCACCCCCTCCACTTCAGAGCCAAAGGTGGTAGAGACCTATGTTGATGAGTCAATTATATATACCTCTCTCAAACTACTACTACAAGCTTGCAATTCTAAAATGGAGCAATATGAAGCATAGCTTCAGGAAGCCCAAACAACCATAGGCAAGTTGGAAAAAGAAAATCAACCCATTCAAGGCTCAAAAGAATTAATGAAGGCCAAGCATAAGGAGCTTATGCATTCGTATACCCAATAGCAGATACCCATACTAAAGCATAAACCAATTGTTACCAATAGTTATCAGATGCTCAATGCATTCATAAGCAAATTTGTGTGTGTAATTTGGATTTTGGAATGCTAAGATAACATGTTTCAATTTACTGTTATTCGATCCCCCCATGCGATTGATGTGGCATTTTCGTTTCCTTCCCCTGGAAAAACTCGTTTTCGTTTTTGTTTCCCCATTTCCTACAACTATGATTCCAACAAGGAAGACCAAACTAAGTCTAGATACATAACGTTAAGTTTTAAGTTTGAGAGAATTGGAACTGATACCCATACTAAGGCATAAACCAATTGTTGTAAGGGAGGAAAAACTAGAGAAACGACACCACAAAGCAGACACTTTCCAAAGGATTCAACTCTCAAAATTGTCCCTCATCTATTGAATATCATAAGCTTGTGAAACCATATAAACAAAAGAAATATTTTTAAAAGAGTATAGTTAAGGATTAAGTGCTTCCTTTAGTGGGATGAGAAACTGCAGCCTTGGTGGATTATTGTAGAGGCTTAGAGTATGTGTTGGATTCATTTAGTGATCTATAATAAGCTATCTCTACATTGCATAATTCTATCTTCTTGGAATTTGACTCTACTCTCATCTTTGGTTTCTTTGAAGGAGACATCTTGAGCATCTTGAGATGATAAATTGTATTATTAGCTTGAATTGCAGAAAAAGCTCACCAGAATTGCCAAAAAGCTCACCGTAGTAGAAAGCTCACCAAAAATATGCACCTCAGCTCACCTTGGGTTAGAGTTCCCCCAAAAAGATTATCTAGTTGCATGGCCTAACACAGAGCTAGCTAAAACATTTTGTCTTAGGAGACGTGGACCTTATTAGGCCACCCATCCTTCGCACCATCTATAACAATCATTATCGTGTGGTAAACAATTCCTAATCCACGGGGTACTTTGAAGCTGAATTTTATGTTGGAACTAAACATGCATCTTACAAGTCCTATGTAACCCTGGCAGCAGGTACAATAAAAGAGAGTATCATCTTTGGGAGGGGATGGATTGCAGCCACCACCAGTGATTGTGTAGTTCTTAGCAAAAAAGAATCATGACACTTAAGCTATGTAATGGAATGGTTACTATACCCCTAGTGGATGAGGGCACCCCGAACTTAGCAACATCCCAAGCCTTGCCCTCCACTTACAAGCCATCACCTCAGATAACCCCTAACACTTAACAAACCCCCCCACCATGTCGATCACTTCCTCAACCCATTACGGAGATCCAAAACTTCACCGACAAAGATGATGACCACCCCCTAAATGATAGCCTCAATAACTCTTCAAAGAGGTCACCAAGAAGGAGTACCATGGCTAGCCAAGGAAATACAATGCCCAAGTGTAGATGGTCCCTCAAAGATGGTGGAACTTCTACTCTCGGGTCTTTGGCCAGCACTCGCGCTACTTCTTGTTCTCCTGAGAATCCATCCACCATCACCCACAATCTACTCCTCTCATTGTCTCTTGAGAGGCTTGGGTCTGGATTGCTAGATAGCATACATCTATCACCTATAGACTCCTATAGGCACTTGCTAAACACGTTTGTCAGGGTTTGCTCATGGAATTTAAAAGAATGCTTAATGATTGCACTATCAATGTAACGCGAAAGCTCTGGGGGTCTTCTTTCAGCCCTAAACACTCCTGGAATCATGCTGATGCAAAACACAGACATGAAGAGAGAGTAGAGAGAGAGAGAGAGAGAGAGAGATGCTGGAAATTCAGTATATTAATATAGTACAAAAAGGGTACTCTTCTACAGCCCTAGGCTGTCTCATATAAAAGGTGAAACATCACCAAAAACTGGTCCCTACTTGGACCCTAAGGACCCATCCCCATAAAGGAATGAATGAATCAAACTATGAGCACACTTTGCTATTTATAGGGTTCTTGGACACTTGGTATACTGGCCGACTGCTGGTCGGCCAGTCAAATATGCATTAAATGCTCTTCAGCGCTGCCCGACTGGATCTCTTCCCTTGTTATGATGCGCCTACAGCCGCCTTGTCCTCTGGTTCAGCCGACCACCTCTGTGAGCAGGCGACAACCTTCTTCTCTTCTAACGCAGTGACAGGACATCCTCTTCATGCCCTCCAGGCCTTGCTCCAAGTCCACATTGTCCACTTCTGTATCTTGTGCTCCGAATCCCTAGCTCTAATGGTCTTTTTCTGGTTACCTCTGCGGGAGAATCTATGAGAATGTCCATTGCATCTTCATGCACATGACATCCCCCTCTACTAAACTTGATGACGGGATTCCAACCTGTCCTTGGATGACTGTCATCATCCCACTCTATTCTCGGAGTCCCTCTGTCATCCATCCAACTCTGGCAACCCTTTTCACTGAAAACCCGACCCGGTCTCAAAAACCACTCTAACTATGAATAATATTCATGCATCTGTTCCCTCCAGTCCCGAATCCATTGTTGCCCTAACTCTGAACACTGTCTAAGCCTTCATTCCTGAGAAATGAGTCTGGCACTCTCACATCACCCCTTGGAGAGGGTAAACCTCCCTTCGGACCATTGCCCGAGAACCTATCTAGCTTACAAGACTGCCATCCCCTCTAGCTTGTTGAGATATCGAGCTCATCTAGTGAGGCAGTGGACACTGATGACCCGCCTGGCCGCCTGGGGGATAGGCCCCATTTTTACACCATTGGCATGGTTAGTGAGATCATGGGTGATATATGTGGCCAGTGGGATGACAGGCTGTGTGACAGCCATTCTAGAGACTGGCATAATGTGTACTCTTATCTTTGTATATGGTGTGTTGAGTGTTGTGTGAAGAAGAAGAAGATTTTCAGCCTCTCATCTTGTGTGTTCTCTTTTAGGGTTTTGTGAGTGTGTGTGTGCTTGCAAGAGCTCAAGCTCTCTTCCCCCTTGCATCTTTTCATGGTATCAGAGCTTGGTTCATGCTAAGGGCTGAGCTGCAAGAGCAAGAGAAGCACAGGAAGCGGTACGAGGGTAAGAGCTTCAACTACTCTTCCCTAATTGTGTTGGCAACTACACCCTTGTCGTCAGGAGCTCTACGGGAGGCACTGGCAACGATCTCTGATTGAGGAGCTTTCTTTGCAGGAGTAAAGCTATAGAGAAACTATATTAACCTGTCGAACCAAAATTTTTGTGCTGAAAACGTGTTTCGGGCGCGTTAGGACCTCTGTTTTTCAGAAAGCAGGCGATTTCGAGCACTGCGACGATGGGTAAGTCATCGATTCTATGCAGAACTCTGTTTTAAGAACTGCAAGAAGACAGATTGGTTGTGCAGACATTGTGTGTGCGCTGCAAGGAGGTCAACAGTTGCCATTGGTGTATGTGTGCACATTGAGGTCACTGGTTGTGACATTTGAGTCTAGTACAGTACCGCTGCAAAAAATACAGCAGTTTATGCAGGACAAACCAAAGTGCTGTTTTTGGTAAATTTGTGTGTCTGGCAAGATCTCAAATGATGGCATAAACCAGATTGTTGCTGAGAAGCTTGATAAGAACAACTTCCATGCTTGGAGAGGTTCAGGTTGACAAATTTCCTGATGGGAAAGGGTTACTGGGACTACATAGAAGGTGAGCATGAAGAGGCACCGGAGATAGTGGAGATCAATCCGACTGCTGCAGATGTGAAAGACTTCAAGGATTGGAACCAAGGATCCAGAAAAGTTATGCATTGGCTCTCTATCAGTATACAAGACACATGATTAGGCACATACAAGAGGATGCCAAGTCCCCCAAGAATAAGGCGTGGGACACCTTGGTAAAACTCTATGAAACGAATACCAAGGCACGAAAGATACAATTGAAGAATGAACTTCATACTGTGGAGAAAAAGAGTATGTCTGTGAATGACTTTGCATTGAAGATCAAGGGTATTGTGGAATCCCTTGCATCTATTGGCGTTTCAGTAGATGATGATGATAAGGTGGAAGTCTATCTACGTGGTCTCGGGCCACAATACAAGGCGTTCAAGACGTCTATTCAGACTCGAGAAAACATTCCCAATTTCACAGATTTGGTGTCTATGTTGATTATAGAAGAGAAGAGCTTGGGTGAAGACCAACAGTCTTCACAAAACAAAAACAGCTCAGAGCAACAGGCCTTCTACACAAGTTCAGGAAGAGGACGAGGTAGAGGAGGCCGTGGACGCGGCCAAGGAGGTGGCCGAACAGGTAATCAGAATTATGGCCAACAGCAACAACAACAACAACAATCCCAGAATTCACAACAACAACAACACACAGGTGGAAGAGGCCAATTCAGAGGCAGGGGGAGTCAAAGAGGTCGTGGAAATTAGCAAAGGTAGTATAATGATACACGTGGATGCTTTTATTGTGGTAAGCCTGGACATGTGCAGGCAGATTGTTATAAGAAGCAGGTTGACATGCAAAATGAAAAATTGCAGCAAAACAACCATGCATCCTCGAGCAAAAACAATGAGGATAATGAAAGGTTGTTTGTTATGCAGCATGTTGTTAATGCCATGTCTGAAAATGTTGAAGCAGCACATAAAGATGATGTATGGTATGTTGGTTCAGGTGCTTCGAACCACATGACAAGTCATGGGGAGTGGTTCAAGGAGATGAAAAAACCTTGAAAGACCAGGTTTTGTGGAAATAGGGGATGACACTGCTCATCCAATTGCCCATGTTGGAGATATGCCATTGTCTATGTAGGATGGCAAAGTGAAGTACCTTGCAGATGTACTTCATGTTCCGAACATAACAAAGAATCTGGTTTCAGTTGGCCAAATGATTGAGCAAGGTTTGCAGGTGTTCGGTTTACATTGAATGTAAACATGCCTGAAGTGAGTGGGCAGAATGTTTACATTGAATGTAAACATGCCTGAAGTGAGTGCTGCAATGTTTGCAAATGGTTCAGGAATTGTTGCAGAGACACAGACATTTGGCATAAAAGAATTGGACATGTGAATGTGCAGAGAATGAAGTCTATGCAGACTAAAGGAATTGTGACAGGGCTGCCAAAGTTTAAAGTTGAAGGTATGCAGAAAATATGTGAAGCATGCCAATTTGGAAAGCAAACAAAGCATGTATTTCCACATGACAGAAATGTGAGCACAAATGCACTAGATGTTGTGCATTCAGATATATGGGGTCCTACGAAGACCATGTCTATGGGAGGCTACAGGTATTATGCGACATTTATTGATGACCAAACAAAGAAAGTGTGGGTATACTTCATGAAGGAGAAGGGTGAGGTGTTCACTCATTTTCAAAATTTCAGAGTTATGGTTGAAAAGCAAACAGGGAAATACGTAAAGTGCCTAAGGTCAGATGGAGGGGGAGAGTACTTTTCCAATGAGTTCTCTGAATTTTTGAAGAAGAATGGTATTTAGAGACAGTTTACATGCATATACACTCCGCAGCAAAATGGAGCTACGGAGCGGAAAAACAGGCACATTGCTGAGATTACGCAAGCATTGATGGGAGAGAAGAATATGCCGCAAAGCTATTGGGATGAGGCTATTTCTACAGCAGTTTACATCATGAACAGGACTCCAACTGCAGCCATACATGATGTAACTCCAGAGGAGAGGTTTACTGACAGAAAACCTGATTTGTCTCATCTGAAAGTCTTTGGATGCATTGCATATGTGCATGTGCTAGATGAGCTGAGAACTAAGCTGGATCCAAAAGCTGAAAAATGTGTGTTATTGGATACTCCCTTGAGCAAAAGGGATACAGGTGTTATAACCCTGCTACACGTGAGTTGAGGATAAGCAGGAATGTTGTTTTTTATGTGATGAGCAGCTGGTATGTTGCTGAAAAAGAAGCTGTTGGGGTTGATGTGAGTGGAAATGTGGTTGCACAGAATGCGAGTCAGCAATCACAATCTTTGAGTGGACGAGGAGAGTCCTCATCTAGTGGTTCAGTTGATAGACCATGGAGTGGCAGGCTGCGTCATAATACCTACAAATGTGATTAGTACATCACATAAAGGCAAAGAGAAAGTGATTGAGTATGCCTGACATTTCTGCAAGGCATTCTCATGTTGAGGGAGAGTCTAGTGGCTCAGAGATGAGCCTTGATGAGGATCTTAGCTATGAGAACACTTGGTGTAAAGAAGGCTATGGAAGCCATGAATGCAAAGCTGCGAAGATCTGGGGGAGAGTGAAAAATCCTGTGCAGAGGTTTACCTATGATGGTTATGTGGCACATCACTATGCATACATGGCAAAAGTTATACAGGTTGTAAAGCCCACATGCATTTATGAGACTGTTGGAAATGTGTGTTGGGAGAAAGCTATGGATGAGGAGATGGATGCACTATATGGAAATGAGACTTGGGATTTAGTGCAATTGCCTGAAGGCAAGAAAGCCATTGGATGCAAGTGGGTGTACAAAGTAAAACATAACAGTGATGGAAGCATAAGCAGGTACAAGGCTAGATTGGTAGCCAAAGGATATGCACAGACATATGGCATTGATTATGAGGAAACTTTCAGCCTAATTGCCAAGATGGCAACAGTGAGAGTTGTGATAGCAGTGGCTGTGTCAAAGCAATGGTCTTTACATCAGATGGATGTAAAGAATGCATTTTTGCATGGGGATTTGCAGGAAGAGGTGTATATGTTGCAACCACCTGGTTATGAGGATGTGAGTCACCTCGAGCATGTTTGCAGGTTGAAGAAAGCCTTCTATGGCTTAAAACAAGCACCAAGAGCATGGTCTGACAAGATTTCTGAATATCTTGTCACTAATGGCTTTCATGTAGCCAATGCAGATTTCTTGTTGTATGTGAGACAGTGATAGAGGGATTATGCTTGTTGTCATCTATGTAGATGACCTGATCATTACGGGGGACCATGATGCAGAGATCTTTGATGTAAAGATCTTGCTTAGACAGAAGTTTGAGATGAAGGATCTGGGGGAGCTCAGATATTTCTTGGGCATTGAGGTGATTAGGTCACCACATGGTAGTGGATTACTGCAGATATAGTATGGCTTGGACATGTTATCCAAGTATGGTATGACAGGCTGTAAGCCTATCCCAGTGCCATTGGATCAGAATGGCAAGTTGAGTGCAGATTCAGGAGAGATTTTGGAGGATCCTACTATGTATAGGCGCATAGTAGGAAGCTTGATCTACATGACGAGATCACCATGCCATATTTGAGATATGCTGTTGGGTTGGTGAGTCGGTTTATGCAGGTTCCTCGGAAGCCGCATTTGGATGCATTGAGACGCATACTGAGGTATGTGAGGTCTACTTTGTATTGTGGACTATTTTATGAAACTGGGACATAGAGATATGTGTACGTAGGTACACATATGCTGATTGGGCTGGTAGTATCTTAGATAGTAGTGGCTTCATGTTTTCTTTGGGGAGTGCTGCTGTGACTTGGAGCAGCAAGAAATAGCCTACGGTTGCTCTATCCAGTACTACCAACAGAGGCCGAGTACAAAGGTGCTGCCATGGCAGCATGTGAGGTTGCTTGGTTGAGAAAGCTACTTTTTGTAGATTTGGGTCTATCAGTGGATAGACAAGTTGTCGTTTTCTGTGACAACATTAGCAGTATACAGTTGGCCAGGAACCCACTTTTTCATGCTCGCACGAAGCATATAGAGGTCCACTACCATTTTGTCAGAGAGAAGGTTTTGGCGGCAGGAGACGTTGACCTTGTTTATGTCAGCACACAGGATCAGGTCGCTGACATCTTCACCAAAGCATTGGGTACAGAGAAGCCCCGCAGATTCAGGGCTTCGCTTGGTGTACATGAGATGGAGTTGAGCTCGAGGGGGAGTGTTGAGATATCAAGCTCATCTAGTGAGGCGCGATGGACACTGATATCCCACCTGGGAGATATGCCCCACACTTACACCACTGGCATGGTTGGTGAGATCATGGGTGATATGCGGCCAGTGGGATGACAGGCTGTGTGACAGCCATTCTAGAGACTGTGGCATAGTTATAGCGCCAGCTCATTTAGTTGGGTTCACACTATAGAGAACCCTGGTATGTATTTGGTTAGTACCTTTTCATTGTGTGTACTCTTATCTTTGTATATGGTGTGTTGAGCGTTGTGTGAAGAAGAAGAAGATTTTCAGCCTCTCACCTTGTGTGTTTTCTTTTAGGGTTTTGTGAGTGTGTGTGTGTGCTTGCAAAAGCTCAAGCTCTCTTCCCCCCTGTATCTTTTCATGGCTTTGTGGAACACCACCAAAACAAACCTCTTGGGAGCTCTTCCCGATTCTGTGTTCCTTGCCTTTTGGGCTTCGTATCCATGTACTTTCTTGTACCTTGGACCTGTACACCATCATATGGGACTGATTAAGTGTTTAGCTTTGCTGAGCCTGATGCTCTAATACCAATGTAACACACGGAAGCTCTGGGGGTCTTCTTTCAGCCCTAAACACTCCTGGAATCATGCTGATGCAAAACACAGACATGAAGAGCGAGTAGAGAGAGAGAGATATGCTGGAAATTCAGTATATTAATATAGTACAAAAAGGGTACTTTTCTACAGCCCTAGGCTGTCTCATATAAAAGGTGAAACATCACCAAAAACTAGTCCTTACTTGGACCCTAAGGACCCATCCCCATAAAGGAATGAATGAATCAAACTATAAGCACACTTTGCTATTTATAGGGTTCTTGGACACTTGGTATACTGGCCGACTGCTAGTCGGCCAATCAAATATGCATTAAATGCTCTTCAGCGCTGCCCGATTGGATCTCTTTCCTTGTTATGATGCACCTGCAGCCGCACTGTCCTCTGGTTCAGCCGACCACCACTGTGAGCAGCCGACCGCCTTCTTCTCTTCTAACGCACTGACACGACATCCTCTTCATGCTCTCCAGGCCTTGCTCCAAGTCCACATTGTTCATTTCTGTATCTTGTGCTCCAAATCCCTAGCTCTAATGGTCTTTTTCTGGTTACCTCTACTAGAGAATCTCTGAGAATGTCCATGGCATCTTCATGCACATGACAATCACTCACTCTCACTCTCAATGTAATAGTTGAGATGTAAGCAACAAAACTTATCATTATGTTTCGAAGAGTAACCATTATACATTTGAGGATTTGTATTATGATAATGGTGCGAGTAGAAATCGCCTAGAAGGCTTTAGCACTTAGGCAAGGACAACACCAACTTAATGGGACTGGAAATTACAAACTTTCAAAACCCTTTTTACAAAGTTGATGGAGATTTTATAGCCCCCCAGGATCTTGACAGCCACTCTTAGTTTGCCACGTGTTATCATATCGTGGGTTACAATTTCCCGACACTGAATCCTAATTTGGATTCTTTCCTCAACTGATCCCGTCCAAGTTTTGTGATTCTTCTTGTGTTTGTTATGTTCCTTCTTCACCCTTCTATTTGCCTTCTTGGCCTTCATGCCTTCACATCTTGAAGTCCACTTCTTTCTGCAGATTGTGCGAGTAAGCCCAACTTGGTGATCTTGATTGTCTTGCTATAGCTACTCGCGCAGATAGGATCTAACTATCCCCATCCACCCTACTCGCTCGGCTAGTTCATTGTTCCTCACTCACTCTTGGAACAGCTCTTTTGCTTCCCGAGTGAGGCTTTCACCAAGTAAAGACCTGGCAACCACCATTAAGGCAAACATCTATTCATGAGCAAAGATTTTCCAATAGGAGCCCCAACCAACAGAGTTTTACCCACACTCGAGCGTCGTTGGATCCATGTCAAGATGTCAGAAGCTCAAGGTTTCTATGACAAAGAAACCCTTCCAATTGGGTCTCCCAAAAACCTCACGGATTGGACCCCAATCTCCAAATTCAAAGAGAATCGAGCAATAGACCTCGAACCCCAATAGTCGACATTCCATTGGGTCTCAACCAAGCTATTAAAGACAAAGAAAACCCCTATATTTAGGTTTCAAAGTCAAGAAAACCTCCACCAAAAGCCTCTATAACCATGCCAACAGGCTGAAGATGGTGTGGAAACCAAAAGCCATGCCACCAACGGCAACTCTAAAGCTTGAGCAAGAAGGGAGCCCTTGTGCCGACACCACCTTTAGAGAAGCCGGAAGAGTTTGTGGACTCCCTACTCATTCATATTCCCATCAAAGAAAAGCCACCAATGGTACCAAATCCCAAAGAGAACCATGCACACTTCCACAACATCCTCGAGTAACCCCAAGGCTCAAAAAGAATACCACCATGACCCCACAACACTTGCGTGTGCCACACTGCAATACCATGTTGCAAGTTAGAATTGAAAAGAAAAGGCTTAATTGAGCGCACTGGCAAAACCTACTGCTATGGCATCCAAGCTTTCATCGTGGATGGACAAGCGTTTCCCTGCCCTCACCCCTGAGCGTGTGCACGGTAAGCCCAAACCTTAATCCCATGTATACATATGTAACGAAGCCCTCCTCCTCCCCTTGCTAGAGTGTATAGTTACTACCGTCATCTCGGGGATGTAAAAAATATTTACAAAAACCCAAAGACATAACAAGAACTGTCAAAAACAACTAAAGCCACATACATTTGCACCACGTGCACGCATGTTACACGTGCGTACATATCCATTTACCCATCTTGCATATGGACACTTGCATTTACCTTCACTTGCACATTTACATCCCCCATATTTACACTTGACACACACACATGCTTGTGCGCACAACCTCGACACGTTGCCTACCATTAGGGCAAACCAAAGCTTCCCACCATCGGGGTGGATTGGTGTGGACGGTCTAGGATACACCATGAAGTTGACGAACGAGGTTAAATGGTATAGGTCAAGATCAATCCTTAGTTGGATGCGAGGCAAAGTAGCTACTTCACCGCCAACTTGGGTGACGTGAGAATATGGTCAGCGTTAAAGAGAGTATGTTAACAACTCCACAGATCAACATGGCTTCACCCCCCCAGCTTATTGAATGACACAACCACCTTACCGACACCAACAGACACTTATCCTTTGAAAGATGACATTGATACATATAAAGCGGCCTTCCCATTTGTTTAATGTCAAATAGAGAAAGATTGAGAACTGAGTGTTTACCAAAACTGTTCTCCAATAGTCCTGCCACAATGGCTATGGCAGAACCAAAGTTCTGCAGACTTAGCACCTTCTTAACTCAAGTTTTTCCATCACAAATCAGCAAGAACCAAAACAGAACATTGCACACGAGCCACACTCAGATGGAGTTATCATCACCAAGAGAATCAGGCTCCAAAAGTATTGATTGCAACCCCCCATCCTGCCGTGCAACTTTGCAAAAAGGGAAAAATAAAGAAGACAGCTGAATCACTTGCATCATCATATACATGCCTCACTCATAGTGGCTGGCTACCTGGTCTGCTGGCAGACATAAATCTTCACAAAAACCACTCCTGAAGGAGCAAGTGGACCGGTCTACGTGACCATGCAAGGCTGAAACCCTCTGGAATAAGATCAGCAGCAAAGCGCAACTCGTGAAGAGGTCAAGGCTTCCCTGCATGCGTTCTCTTCAAGTCAATCACCTTTATCATGTTGCCTAATGCCACCTGCAGGAAGAGCACTCCAAGAATGCACTGCTCTTGATGAGCCCTTTTGAACTAAGCACATGCACGGCCCTTGATGAGCCCTTTTGAACTAAGCAAATACATCCCTGGATGGGCTAAAAACTAGCTACACAATTCGTCCTTTATTATTGCAATGGATAAGAAGAGACACTAAGCACTCATGAAGTTTGCAATGGATAAGAAGAGACACTAAGCACTCATGAAGTTTTGACATCATAGGGAATCATCATTTGGGCTGTCAATACAGCAACTCTTTGGCTTATGACAACTTGAATAGGTCCACTCCACAAATAAGCTAGCAGTAAGCTAGAAGCAAGGATAACCTTCACAAGAGCTCAAGGAATTACAACTTTGTTGAATACTATATTGAAACCCTCCAGATTATTACTCTTGCATACCGTGCAACCTCTTAAATTACACAAGGCCGGCTTGAGAAGCTTACAGTGTAGCAAAAACAGGATAGCAAAGCACACACTAATCACCCTGTACAAGAAACCCTTGAATGAAATTGTACGTACATGAGCTACCTAGCATAAACGCTGCACTCTCTTTTAATGAGTTCTACTAATGGAGGCTACTGCTACACCTACAAAAGCAATAGCTAGTCCTGTGACAATCAGAGGCAGTTTTATACGAGAGCTGGGTTTCTCCTTTCCCTCTGCATTCTCATCAACCTTTGGAAAATCCTGCACGCAGAGGCTTATTGTTAGAGAGCTACAAAACGCACAATTTACATGCTACCAATGGGCCATCATGAGTAGGCCAATTGGTGACTCAAGGTATCATTCTTTCCATATATATGCACGAGGCTAAGCCTGGCAACCACATGTAGCTAGTATGTCATTTGACAGGTAAAGGGTCACTGCTTCGTGTCTAGGTTAGTTCATGCTAGCCTAAAAACACCTATACAAGCTTGAATGGACTATTAAAAGCAACCAGTACAGCCAAGAAAAAATGCACACACACACAAGACAATAACGAGAAGATAACAGCATATTGGCAAGGAAGATAGAAAGTCATTGCCTGTTCTTTCTCCACTACATGATAGGCATCTTCACCAGATTGAACACCATTTTCTCCATACGTTGCGGGTACATGATCCTGTGAGGATTCTGCCCCTCCTGGAGGACCCTGCTTCAGTGTAGATTCTTCATCTGCGGGCTCCTTTGTCAAGGATTGACCTGGAGTAACGGGGACCTCCCGGGTGGTTTGGCTTGAAATAGAAGTTTCAAACGAGCTCACAACACTAGCTTCCACAGGTGATTCTGCATGATTTTGCACCAGAAGGGCATCTGCATAAAGTGCATCTTTCCGAGGGATCAGATCTCCATCAGTGAAGCCTTCGGCCTGAGAAACCTCCTCAGAAGTCACAACTTCAAAGGAGGGATCGATGGAGAACAAGGCAGAAGGGGTCTCATCAAGTTCTCTAGCAAGAGAGGGATCCCCAGGGGGCTCAATAGTCCTAGTTCCTTCTTCAGAGAGGAATTGCTCAGTAAGCTTGATCTCCTTGGCTTCTTCACCAATTGGATATTCAGGAACAGTGTCATTTGCAACAGTTTCCTGAAGAGGGGTATCCTTTTGAGAGATCTGTACAGGTTCCGCAGTAAGGGCCTCTTCTTGAGAAACCTCGGAGAGCTTGCGACCTGTGGCGGACTCAGCTTCTGGAATAATCTGGGATGAGGCTCGACCTTCGGTTGAAGTCTCTTCTTGGGTGGCTGAAGTTGCAGACGGTTCGTCAACAGGGAGCCCTTCTTGATGGGTAGCGTGAGATGATCCCAATCCTTCACCAGACACCTCAACTTGAATTGGAAAGACCTCCTCATCAACAGCTGCACTTGCAAGGGGAGCTTCGATGAAAGACTTTTCCTCAGCCTCTGGATCCACAGTAAGAGTCTCTAAAGGGGCTTCTTTCTGGGCTGCAGAGGCATCTTCCAGAGATGAGTAAGGGTTTTCAGTAGGAGTTTCAGGAGAGACTTCTACAGGATCAAGGCTCTCGGTAGTGCTGTCTGCAGTATGAGGACTGGTGGGGGTCACTGTGGCAATAGGTTCATGGGCGGAACTAAAGATTTCATTGGCAGGGAAATCGGGCGCACTAGAGGTTTCTTCAGCAGGGGCATCGTGCGCAGTTGGGGTTTCTTCAGAAGGACTAGGGGTTTCTTCAGCAGAGGCATGTGGTGGGTTTGGGTTTTCTGCAGCAGGACCTTCTGATGGGCTTGGAACTACTTCAGTAGGGGACTCTGTTGACGAGGAAGGGCTTTCCTCGGAAAGCTGCCTTGGGTCAAGACTGTCTTCTTGAACGTGCACAGAAGCTTCAGCTTGGGGATGGCGAAGATGACTCACCTCTTGGGATCCATTAACAGCAGGCTCCCCGGAGCCAGGTGGGGGTGTAGCCGGGTCACCTTGCACCCCGTTAGCAAGCGGGACTGGCTCACCCAAAACAGGGACCGCATCCTCCTGGGGCTCGCCCACCACCACGGCCTGGTGTGGCTCGGAGGCGGGCTCGCCCACCACGGCAAACTCGGGGGCATGGCCTTGGGCAACGGTCTGTTCACCTTCAGACATGGTACCCGCCTCTGTTTTCGTAGATGCAGAAGATGATGCTCAGAAGAAGGCCTTAGAGAGAAAGAAAAGCGCGGGCAGCCGGCTGCCGGTGTAGCGGAAAGGACAGGACAGGTCACGAACCAATTACCTGCAATCGGCCAACCACAGCTCTCCTTTCCCATGCCTAGGATAAGGCCCTGGCCCTCCTCTCTCTCTCTCTCTCTCCCCCTCTCTCTCTCTCTCTCTCTCCCAACCATCCACGCGCTTGATTTTAGACGGCCACCCTTGCCTTTCAAAATTGACGCTAGCAAGTTTCTTTTTTTTATTTTAGTGTAATTTTTTAAGGGGATTTTAAAATTTCGAGAGCATTTTGGGGCTAAAATGTTCTTCATAAATATAGGGTGTACAATTGAAACCATGTTGAAAGCTTGTATTCAACTCGGTTATAGGGAGCACTCATCCTTTGTGCTAGAAGATGGAGTTTGATATGTAATCTTCTTAATATGGGACATGTAGAGTTCTTGGATATGAGCTTGTAACTAGGTTTTGTTGTACAATTGTTTTTGGAATTATATATATATAACTATTGTTCCAAAAGAATGCCCTCAAAGACCCACCGTCACTTTAAAGATTGCGTATCTACCCAAAACAAGTTTCAAGTGTGGTCATTCTCTCTCTCTCTCTCTCTCTCTCTCTCTCTCTCTCTCGTTGGAATTTGCCCACCCTAAATAGTCCTACATGGAGCTACCCAAGTTTCAAGCCTCGTCATCTCCTATGTTTGAGAAACTTATTTTTAGAAGACATACACACTTCCTTTTCACTCTTGATGAAGCCAAAAAGTTGAAGAAAATAGCTATACTTTTTGAAATTTTTACACTACTATTTTATTTTCTACATCCAACTCAATTTCTTTTTGAGAATCTCTCAATCAACCAGTTTGGATTTTCATCTTGCATTTTTCAAGGCAAGGCATCTATTTCCTGAACAGTGCTAGCCACCACTAATATTGTAAAGCATGCCCCCTCAAAGACCCCATGGGCATTGTAGATCGGGTGCCCGCTATGAATAGCCCCCAAAGAGTTGTCCAAGTTTCAAACCTAGTCACACCTCTCTCTCTCTCTCTCTCTCTCTCTACACACACACACACACACACACAAAACCATCTATACAAGAATCATATATGAAGAAGTCACTAAAGAATGCCAAATTGTGAAGCTTACTTTGAACTTCCACAACTAGCCTTGTGACTCACAACTCAAAATTAACATTTTTTCAGCCACATATTATAAAGGAAAACCTTGAAAGTAGCTAATTCTCCATATTGAAGAACTATCGAAATGGTAATATATGCCAAGGTTATAACTATAGTACTCAAAAATATATCCTCATAAAATAAATGCAAGAAGGAATTCCGATTCGAGATCTTTCATTTTCAATTGGGAAAAAATACGCCGTGTTTTTTTCTCGTACTCCCCTAGTGCACTACCTACCTAGTACAATGATAAGGTGTTTTCAAGGTATGAAATTGACAAGATTGTAAATAAGCTTGAAGTAAGTGTGTTGCCACGATCAATGTTAATAAGCAAAGCCCCGCCCATGGTTAAGCAAAGCCCCATCCATGGTATGATGGTGAGATTCTTATGAGGCATGTGTATGGAAACCCTCTAAGTAGCTCAAAGATACAAATACCACATAATCCATCGAAGGTAAATATAGATCACTAAGCAAATAATGAATGATTGTTCTAGATGCACCATTGACATGCTAGCATGTCTTAAGACATTTTGTGTTTTACAACTATGGTTAAGAAAAGTTATGCGCCAAATAATGGAATAAGGGGTGCCTAGTCAATGATTTAATAGTGAATAATGAATGATTGTTCTAGATGCACCATTGACATGCTAGCATGTCTTAAGACATTTTGTGTTTTACAACTATGGTTAAGAAAAGTTATGCGCCAAAGAATGGAATAGGGGGTGCCTAGTCAATGATTTAATAGTTTGCATTCACACAACTCTTGTAAATTTGTAAGTCCATAAAATATTGGTTGTGCAAAATTTTAGTTGTGATGCAATAGAGGAATCTAGATTGTGTTTTACGTATCAATAATATGATAACTTTAATCAACAAGGGAAAATTTTGTTACGTTAAGAAAAGTTATGCGCCAAAGAATGGAATAGGGGGTGCCTAGTCAATGATTCAATAGTTTGCATTCACACAACTCTTGTAAATTTGTAAGTCCATAAAATATTGGCTCTGCAAAATTTTAGTTGTGATGCAATAGAGGAATCTAGATTGTGTTTTACGTATCAACAATATGATAGCTTTAATCAACAAGGCATAGAGAAAGTACTATGCATCATTTCAAAGTGGTAGGTTTCTTACACCCAATTTTTTACTATAAATTGTATCCACCACCACCATTACCCAATTTAATCCACCGCCACCACCGCCCAATTTTTGAATCTTGCACCCAATTTTTTACTATAAATTTTATCCACCACCACCCATTCCTCTTCTTTTGAGGACATTTTCTTATTAGACTCAAACTCATAAGGTCCCACAAGGGGGTACCACCTTATCAAAATGGGCAACAATATGCAAATTGAGAGGCAAATTCACAATCCACAAATTAAATGAATACTTTACATAATTCCTTTATAAAAATGTGACAAACTATCTCTGCCCATTGTTAATAAATCTTAAGGGATTGAATTCCATTTAAATGTTTGATAGGCCTCATGGAAGCAATTGCTACTGGCCTAAATGTGTTGATTGCCATGGCCACATGCATGGTACATATGTTAGAGATTATTTATGTATCATCCATGCCTCTCAACACAATTCTTTTTTCATCTCACAAATCTTTAAAAATAAAGATAAAGCCTTACAATGCTATGAGCCATTTACACCAACTTGCAACAATATGTTTTCTAGTACTCTAGTTACTAAAGTGAATGCATAGTACCTCAATAAGTTGGATTTTAAGAACATCATGTTCTCTTTGTTTGCTTTCACTTTGAGAATCTAAACTTGGTCTTAGCAATCTTAAAAGATTGTCATTGTCCCTATTTGTTATTTTTTAATTGGTGCTTTATATATAAGTTATGCTCTTTGATTTTGTTTCCACATTCATGTTTTGATCCAATTGAAACCACAATTGATGATGACGCTTCACTTGCCCAAAAATATAATTAACATTCATGTTAATTTATCTTGTAAGCTTGATTTGATGATGCAAAGAGTAAGTTGACTATGTAATTAAATATTGATTCATTTAACAAAAAGTAATACTAATAATAATAAATGATGATATTTTAACTACTAAAAAATAATTGCCACCAATAACTTAAAATAATGGTTGATGATTACATGAGTTTCAAAGGTATGTATATAGAATTAATGAAGGTGTTACAATGTGATCTTCTAATTCATGATGATGCTTAAAGTATTTTTTTCCCTTGCATTATTGACTTCATCTTGAATTGATAATAAATATGGTACCACTAAATACTAGTCATCATCAACCCCACTTAACCATATACGATAGTGGTCAATCTAAGCATGTCACATTATAACATCTTAAATACTAGTCATTATCAACCCTCAACCATTTACGATAGCAGCCAATCTACACAGTCATATTACAACATCTTAAAACTCGAGTGCAGAATGGGGAAAATCTCATATGTCTTCCAAATATTGATGAAGTATTCACCTTTTATTTTCTAGATGCGATGATTCCACTTTGGATGAAGTAATAAATGGGGTTTTCTATATTTTCGTGATAAAAGCTAGTAGAAATCTTATCTAGATAAAATGAGTGTGGGACCAAAATCATATACATGGGTGATTATTCATGTCGAGAACCTTCTTTCTCTCTAAGTCTATGGCAATCTAACCAATTTGGTCTCCTTCCGAGGCAATACTGAATCCACTTGTTTTACATCTTTGATACATCATAGGATGCTCTTGGTTCCTTAGTTTTTCCCTTTTTGGTGGTGGGACACACAACTTTCGGTTTTTGACTTTATAATTCTTGAATCAAGAAGAGACTTGTTTAGAGTCCTCCTCCTAATTACTGGTAGTTGGGCTTGAAGGCTCGGCCTCTTTCTTAACTCTCCCCTCCTTTATGGCCTTGTTTTGTCTTCTCCATCCAGACTTGGAAATATTTTTGGAGTGTCCACCATCAAAACCATATCATAGTATTAGTCACATGAGCTAGCACTTTAGCTATCCCATAATCTATTTTCATGGAATTTACACTGGGTCTTTTCATTAGATCCTTCTAGAGATAGAGCATAATTACTCAATTGCCTTCAAGGCTTCCACACATTGTAAGTAATATTCTTGCCCCTTGAGGCTTGGTGGGTATTTGGCTCTAATATTTGTCGTTTCTTAGCTCTTATGAGTAGAGCTTCTCTCTTTTTGAGGATTCTCTCAAAAGGGCCTAGTGTTTTGGGCAACACTTCTCATTCTTCATCTTTGCTATTAGAGGAGCTGCTTGGTATAAGACTTGTAATCAAGCCCCTTATTGGTACAGTTTTTTGCTCTTTGAAAGACTTTTTCCACGTTTTTAGTTCCTCCTTCCTTGGTGGAATTAGTGTCTCTATTTTTTAAAGCATTGGATTTATAGTCCTAACTGAGATTATGTCTCTACCATTTTCATCACAAAATTGTGTTCCCATAGGTGTAGGACATACATCCATCGTTACTAGAGCAAGTGCATCTGGTTTTCCTCAAGGTTTGGTAGTGAAGCCATGGAAGCCTCGTCTTCTCACTTGCATCTTTTTCCACTTTGTCCACTGAAGTGATGCATGTATATTAAGTTCAAGTGAGCAGTCATATCTGACCCCAAGTCATCAATAGGTGTTCTGGTGACTTCTTTGTACTTATGTTATTTTAGGTTTACCTTAATGGTATTTTCCTCTTGAGACGGAGGTAAATGACATCATAACCCCAATCATGAATCATTGATAATTGAAACATGAATGATCTCCCCAAAATTACATTGTAATTAATGTGCCTTCTTCTAAAGTCGACAATAACAAATGTATGCTCATAGGTCAGGCTACATGATGTTACCTCTACATCGTTTAGGATTACCATAGGGGTTCCTAAATTCCTATTCTCTAGCTTGAGGACTATTTTGGCCCTCTTAAGGAGCTTGCTTCCCCATCTTTGCCGCTTGTCTTTGGTAGCAATGTTCACTTGCTCCCCCGTCAAGGATTATAGCGGTCACTCCTCCCAATTTAATTAGAATAGTGGCATTCATATCATCTCCCTCATAGTACTTCCTCCCAATTTGATTAGAATAGTGGCATTCGTATCATATCCCTCCTGATTTAATTAGAATAGTGGCATTCATATCATCTCCCTCATAGGACTTCCCCACCGCATTGACTCGAACATCCCTAAATATCCATCGTGGGTTAGCTATTTTAGCTTGCTCTATCTCCTCAATTTCTCCAATTAATTTGAGATTATCTTTCATCTATTGATGGACTTCATCCCAAGCCTCAGGCTTGCAATGCCAAGTATTCCTGGCCATGGTTATAGTGACTGAGGCTAAGAGGATTTATCCGCTCTCGTTTCTCCTTTAATAGTGTAGGCCTTAGAGATGGCATGTTAGTAATTGTCATGAACTCATCATCCATACCCATGTAGGACAATACGGTCAGTAATATGAGCTAGATTTAGATTTTCACAGCACCCATGCCCATTTTGAAGGTAGTCTCTTGATGTATCCTCCCATTAGGGATTTTTCGAGGGTAGTCTCTTGATGTATCCTCCCATTAGGGATTCTCCGAGGGCATATTGCCTCTCTTGGTTGAGCCTTTCCCTTATGATATGCTAATGGAGCAACCTTATATTCTCTGTTTTTTTTAGTAAGCTCTTAGAGCTCTTCTGATGTTTTCGTTTCATTTTTGAGCCCTTCATGAGGCTTAGGTGTTTCTATAGGCAATTCTTATTCCTTACTTGAGACACTCCCCTCGTGCGATTCCTTTTTGAGATAGGCGATGAGGTTCTTTGTGGGAACATAAAAATTAGTCCCACCAGCTCTTCCATCTTTCTCTTAGAGCTTTGGGGTTCCTTTTACCAAGATTGTCCCATCGGTTATTTGGCTGACTGAATCTAGAACATCCTCGATCTCAGCACAACCTAGATGGTCTTTTAGGTTCTTCTCTCTTGAATGTTTACACTAGGACTTTTTGAGATCCGTGTTAGTTAATTGTTGGGACTTTTGTTAGCTATGAGGAGGGCAATGTAGCTTTTCCCTTGCTCTACGGTCCTTTCCTCGTTTCTTTTTTTTAACGCTCTTGGAAGTTTTCGTGCTTGAGTTGAAGACTAAGGGCTAGCCTGATCCTATTTTTGTCTACACCCTTGTCCTCGATAGTACTTCTTGTTCTTTCTCTAAAGAAGGTTGGCTTATGAGATTGACTATTACAAAGCTTACTAGTGGCTAGATGGATTTGGAGTGGCTTGTGTTGGCAGTCACTAACCAAGTGATCTATGCCACAATGGATAGTCAACCTAAAATTATGACATGCTAGGGGGTTCATTTATGCTGATATGTGTTTCGTATCTACTAGCCTTGCTTGTGTGGTTCCTAGTAGCATTTTGGTTGTGGTGGTAACACTGGAGGTGGAACATCTAATGTTCTATATGGGTTTCTTGTCAACATAGAGTTCATTACTATATGAGTAGCATTTGGTCCATGGGACTAGTAAAGGTAATACAAGCACTCCATCATTCTAGCCATTTGTTGTGCATGGTAACAGTTAGACGATTCACAATTTCCATGTATTCTACAATACCCGCACCATTGTGGTTCCCTCTCGCTCTCAAGACTGAGCACTCATGTGCCGTGTGGTTGCTCCTACTATAGACAACACACCAAGTCATTTCCCATCTTGGAGCTAAATGTGGATAGACCATCTCCCTAGAAGAGGCTTTCTACACTTCTTCTAGCTCTTTAATCACTGCCTTAACAATATCTTCAGCACTCTTGCTCTCTTATGTTTTCCTAGTATCTTGGCTTTTGACACTTGATTTTGTTTTGACCCTATTTTCACTAAAGAGTCCAGTCTTCTATTTTAGTTTAAGGGATGCCTGCTATAAAGTTAGCATCAAAAGCTATTGCATTTAGGCAACACTCCACTAGCCTTCTGTGCCTTCTAGCATACAATGCATCATGTAATTGTTTTCTCCTCAATCCCTCTAAGAACAATGAAATCAATGCGAAAGAGGGGTATTGTCCCTGTCCACATGGCTGAAATGCATAACGATCACGAGGAGGAAGAGGTCAAGCACTACAAGACAATGCTGCCATACACGCATTCAATACACGCGATAAGTTATAGGCGCGTGTATGGTCACGCATGTATATGAGTAGTATCGGGCGCGTGTATATTGGCATCTAAATTCGCATGTATTGAAGTTTCAGAAACGCGTCTACCAGGGCGTGTATATTTGCATCTAAATTCGCGTGTATACTGGTTTCAGAATTGCGTGTATTAGCGCGTGTATATATACGCAATTATACACGCATTATTACACGCGAGAACTTTATTAAGAAAAACTCCATTCCTTTACAGAATTAAAAACTATTTTCTTTAAACCATCTCATAGTACATTACAGTATATATCATTTCACAATCCCACTACATGCATGTACAACAATGAAATATATTCAAAAAAAAAATCATGAGATGATAATTAAAAGACAACATATACAATAGCAATGTCATCAATTTAGAACGATACAGTGATGGATTGGTTAGGGTTTGATCTCATCTTCAATAAGATCCATCCTTGCCAAACGATCAACATCAATATCCATTTGATCAATTTGTAAGGCTACGATTAAATTTATTCCACTATCGATATTCTGTTCATTGATAATGGTATCGATGCCCTGATCATCCTCATCAACATCACCATCATCCTCAATGGTAGGGTCATTCTCATGATCATGAGAGATGTCACACTCATCCTTATTATCATGATCATCTCTTATTTCTTGATCATCGATCACAACATCTTCATTGGCATGTTCGACATCATCTTCATTGCGGCTTGTTACATCCTCCATATGCTCCATATCAGTGAATGTATTATACATCACTTTGGAACGAGGTGCAATAAGGATGACGTACCACCATTTAATGTCATGCACCATTAGATAGATAACCTACTTAAATACACATACTGCAGTAATTAATTAGCATATCAAAAGCCAAGGGGTACGCGAGCTTAGATATATATGTACATGAAACACATTAGTAAAAAAATGCATACCTGCTCACATTGTTGTGGCAATACAAGCCTATCTTTCTTTGTTTGCCAAAACTGTGTAGAGTCAATAGTTACATAGCCACTTGCATGGCGTTTTATCGTTGCATTAGGCCCTTTTTCCACCACGTTCATTTGCCATTCGACATCCAAAACATACACAAAGAAGCGACGAAAGTCAAGCCTAAATATGTCTTGGATTGTGCCACAATAATCATCCATTTTTCCATTAGCTCCCTCAAAGCTACTAATGACACCGCAATCTTGTGTATTCCTCTTTTCATCAATTCTTTGTGTTCGAAAATGCTTGCCTTCACACCATATAGCATTGAACATAGTGCACTGGACCAAAATAGAAGCAATATTTGTGTAAGCAATGTGAATAAATATTAAAAGCAAATCACTTACAACTAATGCAAAACATTAGTTCTATGTACCTTTAACATGCATCCTCATGCATACTCCCATTCTTCCGCCGTGATATGCATCCCCTCGCCGCTCTCTGCTCTCTCCATTTCCTCATGCAACCAATCAACATGGATATCATTCGAAAGTGTTGCTAGATGCTTAGGGTACGCCTTACGAGAGCCATATTGCCTCCGAAAGAGAGCTCTTTCTGCTTGCCTTTTTGTCTTTGCATCCTCATATCTTGTAACCCATCTGCTCATCACATCACTATTAAGGATGCAAGTGAAATTGAGATCATCAATCAATGTTCTGTCCATTACTTTACTCTGTCCTTTTCCTTGAGGCACAATAGAGGTCATCCTCAAGTCCTCTTCATTGCTCCATAGTCGTGGCAAAGAGCTGTCTACCTGACCAAAAAATTCTGAAATATATACAAGAGACTCTTATATCAACCAACCCTCGGCCATGCTTCCTTCGGGCCTTGCATTTTGCCTCACAAAGTCTTTTAAGGTCTTCATGAAACGCTCTAGGAAGAACATCCAACGTGCATGCACAGTGCCACATAAAGCAATTTCGTCCACTAAATGCACAATGAGATGTAGTTGACTTGTGAGAATGGTTCGCGCGGAAAAGTCTCCTCTACCAAACAAACCACCTCCACTGCCATAACACGCGCATCATCCAACGTGACTGGATCAATTGCTTTGGAACTAACATATCTGAAAAATAAATGAATAGTACGTTATACCTCTTTTGCAAGGTATAATGAAGGGTGATCTGACATGGGTTTTACATACCTCACAAGCTCGCCCATCTTATAAATACATTTTTTCAAACTCTTATTTGCACAATGGTCGATGCTAGTAGGTAGTATGAACTGCGCACATAAGAGCACATGTATGTATGGTTTATGGCATTACAAAATTTAATTTCAACGTACAAGACTTGGAAAACACTTACTTGGAGCATCTTGTGCCAATCGTGGGACTTCAACCCATATAGTTGCTCAACGCCTCTTTTCTTAGTGGTTGTAAAGGCTCCCTTCAATGATCTCATGCATCCAGTGGGAGTACGCAAAGTGGTGATGGCCTGCTTTACCTGCTTCTCCTCTTTCTTTGATATAATCCATGGTGCAGGCGGAAGACGAACGTGCCCACCCTCCTCTCGTGGCCAAGCTTGACGCATACGTTTTGCGACCCGCAAGTCCTCCCGTACGCTAACATTGTCTCGTTTACCAATAACTGTTGGGTTTTATGCTGTGTATGCACCCAGAGGAGTGCTAGTGATCATCAGTAGGTTACTGGGGCACTTTTTACTTCAGTTAGTGGAGGTTTTTTCCCCCAGTTTAGTTCATTTTCACTTATATGCAGTTTATAAGTGTTTTGGTCCACCCGGCACATTTATGGCCGGTCATGTGAACACTTATCCTTTAGGGGTCACTATCATGTGGCTTGTACTTCACTTTTTCTATCATTGAGATATCTGCAGTCGTGTTCACTCCCTCTGCTTGGTTTTCCACGCCTATTTGCTTTCTGTAAACCCTAACCCTAACCCTGTCCTATCTTCAATTGGTATCAGAGCCTTTGAAGCTTTGCTCAACACTACCCGTACATTTGTTGCTGCTGCCCGTACAGTATAAGAACATTCAGTCAAGCGCCGGCTTCAGCATATGCTGCCCGTACACCAAGCCTGCGCCGCCTTCAGCTGTACGTGTGCTCCTCCTGCCCGTGTCTAGTCGCCTCCAGTTGGCCTTCAGCCCGTACACCTGTGCGCCGTCAGATATACTCTGCGCCTGCTGCACGTACCTGATCGCCTTCAGTCGGGTACTGCATTAGTCAGTACGTCGCCTATAACTTGAGCGCGCGTGTACAGCGCACGTGTACCAGCCACCGTACGCCTACGTCTTCAGCGCCAACAGTACTACAACACGCCGCCTGCAGACCCGACAGTGCCTACTATCACTTGCACAGCCATACGCCTTCAGCGCTGACTGAACCTGCAGTACTGTGGTCGCCTCAGTATCCGTACTGTACCTGCTTGCTTACAGAGGACTGGTTTCGTAAAGTACCTGCACAGTACAACAGTCTACGAGTACATCAATCAACTTTTATCTCAGCTGGTAAGCATTACAGGTTTTGAGTTTTGGGCATTTTTATTTTTCTCTGTGAAAAATATACAGGCACAACAGGCAGTTTTTCTAGCAAGAAAAATATACAGGTTTTTAGCACAGTTTGGATGTAGCCAATTTGGGCATTTTTGGGGCATTTTGGCATTGTGTACGCCATTTGCTGCTCTACTCAGTCATTGGTGCATTGAGTTGCACATTCAGAGGATTGAGAGTGCAGGCAGATTTGGGTGAACTGTATTCAGTGGAGTACAGTTGTTATCAGGGTTTTTGCTATTGGGTTTTTTGGTAAACAGGTACAACATTGTGCGTAAAGCATAATGGCAAATCAACAGCAAAGTGATGTATTCACATATTTGTCTAAGGAAGACAAATTGGATGGCACGAACTACTCCTTGTGGAGTTTTATGCTGAAAAATGTGCTTGTGGCAAAAGGTCTTTGGGATTTTGTTAGTGGTGATGAACCACGTCCAGGTCCATTGGCTCCAGAGACTCCTCCCCAAGGGGGTGCTCGTGGACGAGGACAACAGGTACAGGCTCCAGGACAGCCATTGCCTGTTCAGAGAACAAATGCTCAAAAGACATGGGATGCCAGGGATGCACAAGCTTTGTCACTCATTGCATTGTCAGTTCAGAGGTCCATTATACCTCATATTCGTTCAGCTGACACTTCACAGAATGCATGGGTGACTTTGGAGCAGATGTATGCTGCTCGTAATGAGGCTAGGATCTCATTTTTGAAAAGAGAGCTGGAAAATCAGAAAATGAATGAAGGAGATGATATGTCTAGCCACTTAAACAAGCTGCAGGATTTGAGAGAGCAACTCATCAATGTGGATGAGATTATTCCTGAGACACAGCTTGTGTCCACCATCTTGCACTCTTTGCCAAGATCTTACTTGGCTTTCCATACCTCTTTGAACCTCAGCATGAGGAATGCTGTTGAACCCCTCAAGTATCAGGAACTTGTTGCTCTCTTACTACAAGAGGAGCAAATGAGGAAGAATATGAATATGAACACAAATGCTGAACAAGCATTTACTACAGGTCAAAAGGGGAAAGGGAAATCTCAGCCAAAGAGTGCAAATCAAAATTCAGGTGATGGTGGTTCTTCACAGGATACCAAGAAAGGTGATGGACAGCCCAAGAAGAAGGGCAAATGTCATTACTGTAAGAAGCCAGGTCACTACATCACGGAATGTAGGAAGAGGATTGCCAAAGAGAAGGCAAAGGAAGCTGGGATGTCTGTAAATGATGCTCCTAAAGCTCCTCCAGAGACTGCTTCTTTTGTTGAGGACAGGGATTACTGTTTTTTTACATGCAGCTATGATGCCTCTTGGTCTTCACAGGCACTCAGTTTAACAGAGCATGCATGTACTTGGTATTTTGATAGTGGTGCCTCAAAGCATATCACATCTCGCAGGGATTTGTTTAGTCATGTTGGCCCTGCCCCTGTTGGCAAAACTGTTCAGTGTGCCAACAATGCTTCATATCCAGTGTGTGGCATTGGGGAGATTCAGCTTACAGCCATTGATGGCTCCATTCTCCGCCTTACAGATGCCTTATATGTACCAGGGATAAAGAAGAATTTGTTGTCCATTTCTTCTTTAGCACATTGTGGAATGCAAGTCCACTTTGATGATGATAAATGCATGGTCAGAGACAAAGCAAATTCCTTGACCTTGATGCTTACTGGTACATTATGTCATGGACTTTATGAGTTAGATGCATTTCAGCCAGTGGATCAGTCTGCTTATCATGCATTCACTCTTACTCCAGCTATGGTTGATGCGGAGTTATGGCATGCTCGCATGGGGCATGTAAATTTTGGTAGTCTTATGCTTATGAAGCGACATAATATGTTTACAGATCTACCTCTCATGGAGAAGCCTCCAGATCACATTTGTGAAGGATGTATTTTGGGAAAAATGCACAGGTTTTCCTTCCCACGTGATCAGGCTCTAAGAGCAACTGCAAAGTTGCAACTTATACACAGTGATCTTTGTGGTCCCATGCAAACGAAGTCATTAGGTGGTTGCTTTTATTTTGCAACATTTATTGATGACTTCTCTCGTATATGCTGGGTCTATCCTTTGACACAGAAATCACAGGTATATGATGCATTTTTGGCCTTTGTAGCACTTGCTGAGACAGAGTCAGGATGCAAGGTGAAGACTCTCCGTTCTGACCGAGGGGGGGAATATATGTCACATGTGCTGAATTCCTTTCTTGGGAGTAGAGGTATAAAACATCAGTATACTACTCCTTACACTCCACAGCAGAATGGGGTTGCAGAAAGGAAAAATCGGTCACTCATGGAGATGGCCAGATGTATGCTAAAGGCAAAAAGACTACCACATATCTTTTGGGTGGAAGCAGTAATGTGTGCTTGTCATATTTTGAATCGATGTCCCACAAAGGCATTGGTTTCTATTACTCCTTTTGAGGCTTGGCATGGCCGCAAGCCTTCTGTATCGCATTTTCGTATCTTTGGGTGTCTTGCATATGCACACATACCCAAAGAGTTGAGGAGGAAGCTTGATGATAAAGCCACAAAATGCATTTTTGTTGGGTATAGCCGTGAGAGCAAGGGCTACAGGTTATATGACCCACTATCCAGGAAGATATTCATAAGTCGGGATGTGATTTTTGATGAAAAATCAGAATTATCCATGGCTGGTTATGAGGCAAATCAGGCTGAAAATGATGTGTTTGAAGGTCTACTACCCATGGAGTTTCATTCCACAGTTGGTGATCCAACTTATGAGGGTACTGGACAGCCAGCAAATGATGTAGGTGGTGCCGAAATTCAGCAGTCAAATCAGCCAGAAGCTGAACCAAATATGGGACAGCAGGCACCACAGGTTAGACATATACCTAGATGGTATTTGAGGACATTACAGGACAGCCATTTAGAAGGTCCTCTTGCTGGTCGTACTCGTAGGGAGACAAGGACCAATGAGCATGCACACATCATGGATTTGAATCTGGTTATGGCAGCCAGTTTACAGGATGATGATGAGCCTGATTTATTCGTGGATGCACGAGATAATGTGCATTGGAACAAAGCCATGCAGGATGAGATTGATTCTATTAAAAAGAATCAAACATGGGATTTGGTTGATCTGCCCAAAGGCAAGAAAGCCATTGGTACTAAATGGGTCTACAAGTTGAAAAGACATGCAGATGGATCCATTGACAGGTACAAAGCCCGTCTAGTTGCAAAGGGCTATGCACAGAAGAAGGGCATTGATTATGAGGAGACATTTGCTCCTACATCCCGTATGTCGACACTCAGGTGTGTCATTGCATTGGCTGCACATCGTGGTTGGGTTGTTCACCAGTTGGACATAAAGACTGCATTCCTACATGGGGACCTCGAGGAGGAAGTTTATGTATTTCAGCCCATGGGATTTGCAGACCATGGTCATGAGGGGAAAGTATGCAGGCTGAAAAAGGCCTTGTATGGTTTGAAACAAGCTCCACGAGCTTGGTATGCAAAAATAGATGCTTTTCTACTCACTCAGGGATTTGTGAACAGTCCATCAGAGACCACTTTGTATGTGAAGAAAGAAGAGACAGATCTGCTGGTCATCAGTCTTTATGTGGATGATCTCTTGCTCATGGGATCAAATGATGACAAAATTGCAGCATTTAAAGAGATACTGCAACAGACATTTGACATGTCTGACTTGGGCCTTGTACATTACTATTTGGGCATACAGTTTGTGCAGGATAACAGAGGCATTGGGTTGTTGCAATCACGTTATGTTGCTAAACTTCTGGAGAAGTTTAAATTTCAGGATTGCAAGCCTATTAGTACTCCTATGGAGCCTGGGATGAAACTGTCACTACAAGATGACAGTGTTTCCTTTGATGCCACTACATATGCTCAAGCTGTTGGGTGCCTCATTTACTTGTGTAATACAAGGCCAGATATTCAGTATGCAGTCTCTCAGTTGAGTAGATTTATGCACAGCCCACGGTTGTCACATTGGCAAGCTGTGAAGCGTGTATTCCGTTATTTGCAGGGTACCTTGTCTCTTGGGTTGCTTTATCCTGAGGGGGGTGACATGCAGTTACATGCTTACAGTGATTCAGATTGGGCTAGTGATTTTGATACCAGACATTCCACTAGTGGGAATTGTTTCTTCCTTGGCGCTTCATGCATTTCTTGGCTAAGCAAGAAACAGACCACAGTGGCCACTTCATCTTGTGAGGCAGAGTACAGAGCAGCCTACACTACTACTGTTGAGTGTGTTTGGCTGCGTCGTCTTATGACTGATATGGATATTTCAGTGGAGGAGCCTACACCTATCTATACTGATAGTCAGAGTGCCATTGCTGTGGCCAGGAATCCTGTGTTTCATGCTCGCACGAAACACATTGAGATTCACTATCATTTTGTTCGGGAGAGACTCCAGGCAGGAGATATCAGTCTGATCTACTGTCCTACAGATCAGAATGTGGCAGACATCTTCACCAAGGCATTACCACGTCCGAAATTTGAAGCATTCCGCAATGCTTTGAATTTGTTTCCTTTTGGTGGATGATGTACAGTGATCACATATCACTCCAGGGGGGTTTGTTGGGTTTTATGCTGTGTATGCACCCAGAGGAGTGCTAGTGATCATCAGTAGGTTACTGGGGCACTTTTTACTTCAGTTAGTGGAGGTTTTTTCCCCCAGTTTAGTTCATTTTCACTTATATGCAGTTTATAAGTGTTTTGGTCCACCCGGCACATTTATGGCCGGTCATGTGAACACTTATCCTTTAGGGGTCACTATCATGTGGCTTGTACTTCACTTTTTCTATCATTGAGATATCTGCAGTCGTGTTCACTCCCTCTGCTTGGTTTTCCACGCCTATTTGCTTTCTGTAAACCCTAACCCTAACCCTGTCCTGTCTTCAATAACATGTTCCCAAATACCAGATCCCACATTCTTGAAGATGTGCATGGGATCAAGAAGATGGTTAATCTTAAGATGGGTCCAATATGGTAGCTGAAAAAAAATGGAGTACCTACACAAGGGATTGCTCTACGTGATCTTTAATCCAATTAGAGACTACACAAAACAAGATTGAAAAACATTACTATACCTGTTCATGCCATCTGGAGGAAGAATATTTGTAGACTCCCAATACGCTTCCAATCTTTTGCACGAAGTGTTTGTGGAGGAATGTTACTCTTACTAGCAACATATTTAGGATGATCTGACGGGAGAAATCGATGATGATTATCGAATATGGTCTTACACAAACCGTCAGCATACTCATGTACTAACGAAGGGCCACAAACAGGACATGCATGTTTACCCGATGTTTTCAAACCTGTTAAAATATAAATATAAGTTAGAATAATAAAGTCATAATTAATATAGCCAATAGTATTAGAGTAGGGAGGTAATTAGAATTCTTACCAGAACAATCGCTGTATCCTGGAAAGTCATGCATTGTCCACATCAACAGTGCTTTTAAGTCGAAGTGTCGAGAGGAGGGAGGCCTACTAATGTCCACCACCGCAACACCTCTCCATAGTTCCTCCAACTCATCAATCAACGGTTCGAGATAAACATCCATATGCTTGACTTTATGTTTCCCTGGAATTAGAAGGGATAACATAAGATGTCCCTTCTTGATCGCCATTGATGGTGGAAGGTTGTAATTCACCAACACAACTGGCCACATGCTGTATGCGGTGCTTTTGAAACCAAATGGATTCACTTCATCCATACCTAGGCCAAGTCTCAAGTTTCTGGGCTCTGTTTTAAAGCTGGGCCACTCATCTTCAATATGCTTCCAAGCAGGAGTGTCTGCGGGAATTCTCCCCATGCCATCATTCGATCGATGTGAGGAATGCCATGACATGAGCTCTGCTATGGATTTGCACTTGAACATGTGTTTGATGCGAGGAATTATAGGAAAGTGTTGCAAGACTTTACAAGGTACATCAAAACTCTTCACATCTGTTCTATACCTTGCTTCACCACAAGTGGGACAATGTCGAGCCTCCTTATGCGTCCCACGAAAGAGAATGCAATCATTGACGCATGCATGTATGCGATCATAATCCAATCCTCCAAGAGATGTCACATAGCGCCTCGCTATGTCTCTTGAGGTGGGTAGTCTATTCCCCTTTGGAAGCATGTTTGATAATAGCCTGCATCCAATATCATCAATTAGTCCTAAACCCTAAACCCTAAACCCTAAACCACTAATTCAAATTTACAAGTTAGAATGCTTACTTCAATAATGCGTCAAGACTTGCATTGCTCCATCCATAAACTGTTTGTATATTGAGTAGTTCAAGTGAAGCACGTAAAATAGAGAATGTGCACCCTTCAAAAACCGGTGTCGATGAAGCCTTGTAAAGATGCTCTTGTTCCATATCATCGTCGTCCATACCTTTGGGATCATCCCTAAAAAGATACCGCACCATATCATCAAACACTTCCTCTTCCACAACTTCGTGGGGTGCAGGGCTATTGTCATCCCTTTCCCACTCATCTCTGACAATAGATCCCGAAGCTCCAGCATCATCTCGTCGCGTCGACGCTTTGCGTGCTCTCGCTGCGCGTAGGGCACCATGTTAGGGTGTGGTACTGCATCCTGCTTCAATTAGCTCCACAAGCTTATGCCACTGTTTAAACTTGCCAAAAGGCTTCAACCTTATCCCAAAGAAAATAAACCCACATCTTCCTACTGTAATTCGTCGATTAATGGCATAAAGTAAAAAGATCCCCCCAATGCAATAGTAGACATCTGCACAAAACTTTTTTCACCTTCTTTCCTGTCTCATTCTCCACAGGCTTATGCCACTGTTTAAACTTGCCAAAAGTTTCAGCCTTATCCCAAAGGAAATAAGACTAACAGCATAAAGTAAGAAGATTCCCCTAATGTAGTAGTAGACATCTTACCACAGAGATCAACATGTACCAGCTCTAAAGGAGTATTTGCCTCTTGTGAAAATGCCTTGTGTTGTTGCTTGTCCATATCATGCAAGCCTCGCTTGGTTTCTACAATTCTAAAAATACAAGCAAATTAGCTACCATTCTCTTTTTCTACATCTCCTTTAGCAGCACTGCAAATCCGCCGATGTGACCAAATTGCTCATGCCAAAGTTGAAGCTCGGTCTCGGCATTATTAACTAACCCCTTTCCCTTCTATGAAGACTCAAGGATGTTCTTCTTCTCGTTAGCCTACTTTTTTGCAGTCTTTGATAGCATGATCCTTCTTGTCATAGTAATAGCGGCTCCCTTGAAACTTCTTCTTTGTTGGCTTGTTCTTCTTGTCATCAGAAGATGCCACACCTTTACCTTTAGCATTGGTCAAAAATGCAACATCACTGCCATTGCGGGTCTTCAGCCGTATCTCCTCCTCAAGCAACATAGCACTAAATTCTTCAAATAATAGAGGTGGTACTAACATGAGTATTTGGTGTCGTAACCAAGATATCGTACTTTTATGGAAGAATTCAGATGTACCTTTAGGCTAGTGCCTCAATAATAGTCTTTATAATCCCACAGATTTTTGATCCACATGATAAATGCTTCAGCAGCTTCTCCTTCAACAAACTTCTCACCAGTAAGTTGATTCTCCAGGTTCCGAATCCCAGTTTGATTCTGGGTCTCATATTTTTTCCTTAGTAAAGTGCGTCAACATTGTGCTTCTTCCATGCCCAAAGAAGTGTAGCATTTGGCGGAAGTGTGTATAGATAGAAAAACAAAGTGTAATAACAATGCAATAGATAAAGAATTTAAAATTCTGAGACGATAGATACAATGTGCTGGTAATGTCCACCCATGCACTCTCAAAGTAGAGCTTAGATAGTGATCTTAAACATACTCTGGATAAAGAAAGTACTAAGTGTATAGGGTGTGGATACTCACAAGCATTGGATACCTTAGTATGGTTCATGCCTTCGATGCCTTAGTTGTGTGTTGAATCAGAGTAAGAACAAAATCACTGACAATGGCACAAAGTGCATCAGCATTGTGCCTCTTCCATGCCCGAAGAAGTGTATCATTTGGTGGAACTGTGTATAGATAGAATAACAAAGTGTAATAGACAATGCGATAGATAAAGAATTTAAAATTCTGAGACAGGTAAAATGTGATGGTGATGCCCACCTATGCGCTCTCAAGTAGAGCTTAGATGTTGATCTTAGCAGACTTTGGATAAAGGAAGTACTAAGTGTATAGGGTGTGGATAATCCCAAGCATTGGATACCTTGGCTTGTGCAGGTGGTGTGATAAGACACATATACAATACGGGTGGTTATGTGGTATAGACACGATCACACTATCCAACAAAATGTAGCCAACTAACCATCACCACTAATAATGAACTGATACCATTAGGCCAGTGTCTCCAGTCCTCAGACCCCCAGCTACTAATGCTTGAACCTGTAATGACAATAATGATCCCATCGACGTCTAAGAGGAGGCTCCCACTAAAGACACGTGCCCAATAGCGTGACTGAGAAGCTACAAGAATCTATATTAAAGCCACAAGAACCTTCTTAGGTGCAAATTGCCCTAGCCCCATGAGACATGGAGTAAAATACAAAATCCCAATGGATGCCTACTCTAATGGCAATGAAAGGATGGTAAAAACACAAGAACACCATTCGGTATGAGTTGTTACCATAAGAATCTGTTCGATGAGCCAATGCAAATCTTGATAAAAGGGATGGAACAAGAACTCCTATGCTCTAAAGAGTACCTACTAGGTCTACAACAATAACACAACCTATCCACATCAAGGATAAACTCAAGGTGTACACTTGGTCATAAATTGTGAGCTCAAGACCAGACCTTGCCCCTCAGAAGGACTAACATACTAACTTCCATCTAACCGCTAACAAATGCTAATGATAATAACCAACAAATTAGGATGGGGAGACTCTAATAAAAGCTTCCTTTAAACACACCATCTTGAAGCCAATCACTCTGTGGTGCCAAGCACCACATGTGTAGGTTAGCTTAGGATTAAATCGCCAAAAAATGGAGCAATCATGTCTGGTGAGACTGCATATAATGGCCGCGATCAATGATAATGGGTGTGATTTCGTTGGGTGATTCTATTGCATGAATTTTGTTGCATGATTTAGAGGCCTGATTTTGTTGTGTGATTCCATTCTTTGTGATTGGAAGGCATAATCCCGTTTGTGTGATGGCATGACAGTACCAAGGAAAAACTTTTAATCTCTAATAAAGGTTTGCCATGTGGCACCTGATTGCCTTCCGTTTATGATTTGGCCTTGATTTTTGCCTATTTTTCTTGTTTTCCTTTTGATTTTGTCACCGATCGTACCGTGTTGCTTACTACGTGCTTGCTATGTGTGTGCGTGTAACATTAGTGCCGTGTCTACTCAACTTCAATCTCATAGCTACCAGGTAGTAACTTCACCCAAACTTGTGCGAGGTCTACTCGTCCACTCTCTGCAAGCGCATCATGCTTTGTGCATGTTCTTGGTCAATGTCATCAAATATCCCTTTCTATCTATGTTCAAATAGATGATGGTTGTATTTATAAAACTAGACCATTATTCTACTAATATAGACACAAACCACACTATTTTTTGTAAAAAGAGAACCATTCGGAACCACCAAAAAGTTCAAAAATAGAAGGAAGATTATGCAATCATGTCCCATGAGATTGCATAATCACGCCTACTCAAAATTACTAATTACCCCATCAATTCTTCAAAATCACTTCCGTGACCTGACTCAAAACCAGGGCCGTGATCGTGCAGTCAATCATCATGCCTCGTGATAGGGCAATTGAAAAGATGCAGGGAAGAAGAGAGCTTGAGCTCTTGCAAGCACACACACACACTCACAAAACCCTAAAAGAGAACACACAAGGTGAGAGGCTGAAAATCTTCTTCTTTTTCACACAACACTCAACACACCATATACAAAGATAAGAGTACACACAATATGAAAAGGTTCTCAACCAAATACATACTAGGGTTCTCTATAATGTGAACCCAACTAAATGAGCTGGTGCTATAACTATGCCAATCTCTAGAATGGCTCACACAGCCTGTCATCCCACTGGCCGCATATCACCCATGATCTCACCAACCATGCCAATGGTGTAAGTGTGGGGCGCCCTATCCCCCTAGAGCGGGTCATTAGTGTCCATCCGCCTCACTAGATGAGCTCGATATCTCAACACTCCCCTCGAGCTCAACTCCATCTCATGTACACCAAGCAAAGCCCTGAATCTGCGGAGCTTCTTTGTACCAAATGCTTTGGTGAAGATGTCAGCGACCTGATCTTGTGTGCTGACATAAACAAGGTCAACGTCTCTTGCAAAAACCTTCTCTCTAACAAAATGGTAGTGGGCCTCTATATGCTTCGTGTGAGTATGAAAAACAGGGTTCCTAGCCAACTGTATACTACTAATGTTGTCACAGAAATGACAACTCGTCTATCCACACTGATAGACCCAAATCTGCAAGTAGCTTTCTCAACCAAGCTACCTCACATGCTGCCATAGCAGCACCTCTGTACTTAGTACTGGATAGAGCAACCGTAGGCTGCTTCTTGCTGCTCCAAGTCAGAGCAGCACTCCCCAAAGAAAACTTGAAGCCACTAGTAGATCTTCAATCTGAGGGATACTACCAGCCCAATCAACATCTGTGTACCCATGTACACATATCTCTGTCCCAGTTTCATAAAATAGTCCACAATGCAAAGTAGACCTCACATACCTCAGTATGCGTCTCAATGCATCCAAACGCGACTTCCGAGGAACCTGCATAAACTGACTCACCAACCCAACAACATAGCTCAAATCTGGCCTGGTGATCGTCATGTAGATCAAGCTTCCTACTATGCGCCTATACATAGTAGGATCCTCCAAAATCTCTCCTGAATCTACACTCAACTTGCCAATCTGATCCAATGGCACTGAGATAGGCTTACAGCCTGTCATACCATACTTAGACAACATGTCCAAGCCATACTGTCTTTGCAGTAATCCAATACCATGTGGTGACCTAATCATCTCAATGCTCAAGAAATATCTGAGCTCCCCCAGATCCTTCATCTCAAACTTCTGTCTAAGCAAGATCTTTACATCAAAGATCTCTGCAATGATCAGGTCATCTCCATAGATGATAACAAGCACAACCCCTCTATCACTGTGTCTCACATACAGAGAGAAATCTGCATTGGCTACATGAAAGCCAATAGTGACAAGATATTCAGAAATCTTGTCAGACCATGCTCTTGGTGCATGTTTTAAGCCATACAAGGCTTTCTTCAACCTGCAAACATGCTCGGGGTGACTCACATCCTCATAACCAAATAGCTGCAATATATACACCTCTTCCTGCAAATCCCCATGCAAGAATGCATTCTTTACATCCATCTGATGTAAAGACCATTGCTTTGACACACAGCCACTGCTATCACAACTCTCACTGTTGCCATCTTGGCAACTGGACTGAAAGTTTCCTCATAATCAATGCCATATGTCTGCGCATATCCTTTGGCTACCAATCTAGCCTTGTATCTGCTTATGCTTCCATCTTTGTTATGTTTTACTTGTACACCCACTTGCATCCAATGGCTTTCTTGCCTTCAGGTAATTACACTAAATCCCAAGTCTCATTTCCATATAGTGCATCCATCTCCTCATCCATAGCTTCTCCCAAGTAACATTTCCAACAGCCTCATCAATGCATGTGGGCTCTACAACCTGTACAACTTTTGCCATGTATGCAGAGTGATGTGCCACACATAAGCATCATAGGTAAACCTCTGCACAGGATTCTTCACTCTCCCAGATCTTCGCAGCTTTGCATTCATGGGTTCCATAGTCTTCTTTACACTAGGTGTTCTCATAGCTGGTATCCCAAGATCCTCATCAAGGCTCATCTCTGAGCCACTAGACTCTCCATCAACATGAGAATGCCCTGCAGAAATGTCAGGTATACTAAGAGGCTCAATCACTTTCTCTTTGCCTTTATGTGATGTACTAATCACATTTGCAGGACCGGTATTATGACGCAGCCTGCCGCTCCATGGTCTATCAACTGAACCACTAGATGAGGACTCTCCTGGTCCACTCAAAGACTGTGATTGCTGACTTACATTCTCTGCAACCACATTTTCACTCACATCAGCCCGAACAGCGTCTTTTTCAGCAGCATACCAGCTACTCATCTCATCAAAAACAACATCCCTGCTTACCCTCAACTCACGTGTAGCAGGGTTATAACCCCTGTATCCCTTTTCCTCAAGGGAGTATCCAATAAACACACATTTTTCAGCTTTTGGATCCAGCTTAGTTCTCAGCTCATCTGGCACATGCACATATGCAATGCATCCAAAGACTTTCAGATGAGACAAATCAAGTTTTCTGCTAGTAAACCTCTCCTCTAGAGTTACATCATGTATGGCTGCAGTTGGAGTCCTGTTCAAGATGTAAACTGCTGTAGCAACAGCCTCAGCCTAATAGCTATGAAGCATATTCTTCTCTCCCCTATCAATGCTCGCGCAATCTCAGTAATGTGCCTGTTTTTTTGCTCAGCAACTCCATTTTTCTGCGGAGTGTATCTACATGTAAACTGTCTCCGAATACCATTCTTCTTCAAAAATTCAGAGAACTCATTGGAGAAGTACTCTCCCCCCTCCATCTGACCTTAGGCACCTTTACATATTTCCCTGTTTGCTTTTCAACCATAACTCTGAAATTCTGAAAATGAGTGAACACCTCACCCTTCTCCTTCATGAAGTATACCCACACTTTCCTTGTGTGGTCACATCAATAAATGTCACATAATACCTGCAGCCTCCCATAGACATAGTCTTCGTAGGACCCCATACATCTGAATGCACAACATCTAGTGCATTTCTGCTCACATTTCTGTCACGTGGAAATACATGCTTTGTTTGCTTTTCAAATTGGCATGCTTCACATATTTTCTGCATATCTTCAACTTTAAACTTTGGCAGCCCTGTCACAATTCCTTTAGTCTGCATAGACTTCATTCTCTGCACATTCAAATGTCCAATTCTTTTATGCCAAATGTCTGTGTCTGCAACAATTCCTGAACCATTTACAAACATCGCAGCACTCACTTCAGGCATGTTTACATTCAATGTAAACATTCTGCCCACTCTGTTGCCTTTTGCAACCAACCTGCACTTGTCTTTAAAGTCTTCAACACATAACAACCATCAGGGTTAAACCGAACCTGCAAACCCTGCTCAATCATCTGGCCAAGTGAAACCAGATTCTTTGTTATGTTCGAACATGAAGTACATCTGCAAGGTACTTCACTTTGCCATCCTGCATAGACAATGGCATATCTCCAACATGGAAAATTGGATGAGCACTGTCATCCCCTGTTTCCACAAAACTTGGTCTTTCAAGGTTTTTCATCTCCTTGAACCACTCCCCATGACTTGTCATGTGGTTCGAAGCACTTGAATCAACATACCATACATCATCTTTATGTGCATTTTCAGACATGGCATTAACAACATGCTGCATAACAAACAACCTTTCATTATCCTCATTGTTTTTGCTCGAGGATGCATAGTTGTTTTGCTGCAATTTTTCATTTTGCATGTCAGCCTGCTTCTTATAACAATCTACCTACACATGTCCAGCTTACCACAATAAAAGCATCCACATGTATCATTATACTGCCTTTGCCAATTTCCACGACCTCTTTGACTCCCCCTGCCTCTGAATTGGCCTCTTCCACTTGCGTGTTGTTGTTGTTGTGAATTCTGGGACTGTTGTTGTTGCTGCTCTACTGTCCATAATTCTGATTACTTGTTCGGCCACCTCCTTGGCCGCGTCTACGGCCTCCTCTACCTCGTCCTCTTCCTGAACTTGTGTAGAAGGCTTGTTGCTCTGAACTATTTTTGTTTTGTGAAGGCTGTTGGTCTTCACCCAAGCTCTTCTCTTCTATAATCAGCATAGACACCAAATCTGTGAAATTGGGAATGTTTTCCCGAGTCTGAATAGACGTCTTGAACGCCTTGTATTGTGGTCCGAGACCACGTAGACAGACTTCCACATTATCATCATCATCATCTACTGAAACGCCAATAGATGCAAGGGATTCCACAATACTCTTGATCTTCAATACATAGTCATTCACAGACATACTCTTTTTCTCCACAGTATGAAGTTCATTCTTCAACTGTATCTTTCGTGCCTTGGTATTCGTTTCATAGAGTTTTACCAAGGTGTCCCACGTCTCCTTGGGGGACTTGGTATCCTGTATGTGCCCAATCATGGTATCCTGTATACTGATAGAGAGCCAATACATAACTTTTCTGGCTCCTTGGTTCTAATCCTTGAACTCTTTCACATCTGCAGCAGTCGGATTGATCTCCGGTATCTCCGGTGGCTCTTCATGCTCACCTTCTATGTAGTCCCAGTAACCCTTTCCCATCAAGAAATTTTTCAACCTGAACCTCCAAGCATGGAAGTTGTTCTTATCAAGCTTCTCAGCAACAATCTGGTTTATGCCATCATTTGACATCTTGCCAGACACACAAATTTACCAGAAACAGCACTCTGGTTTGTCCTGCACAAACTGCTGTATTTTTTGCAGCGGTACTGAACTACACTCAAATGTCACCACTAGTGACCTCAATGTGCATACATACACCCAATGATGGCAACTGCTGACCTCCTTGTTGTAGCACACACAATGTTTGCACAACCAATCTGTCTTCCTGCAGTTCTTAAAACAGAGTTCTGCATTGAATTGATGACTTTCGTAGTGCTCGAAATCGCCTGCTTTCTGAAAAACAGAAGTCCTAACGTGCTCGAAACGCGTTCTCGGCACGAAAAGTATTGTTCGATAGGACATATAGTACGATAGGACAATATAGTTGCCCTATAGCTTTACTCCCGGGGCGAAGAAAGCTCCTCAATCAAAGATCGTTTGCCGGTGCCTGTCGTAGAGCTCCCGAGACAAGGGTGTAGTCGCCAACACAAATAGGAAAGAGTAGATAATGCTCTTACCTTCGTACCGCTTCCTGTGCTTCTCTTGCTTGCAGCTCAGTCCTTAGCATGAACCAGGCTCTGAAACCATAAAAAGATGCAGGGGAGAAGAGAGCTTGAGCTCTTGCAAGCACACACACACTCACAAAACCCTAAAAGAGAACACACAAGGTGAGAGGCTGAAAATTTTCTTCTTCTTCACACAACACTCAACACACCATATACAAAGATAAGAGCACACAATATGAAAAGGTTCTCAACCAAATACATACTAGGGTTCTCTATAGTGTGTGAACCCAACTAAATGAGCTGGCGCTATAACTATGCCAGTCTCTAGAACGGCTGTCACACAGCCTGTCATCCCACTGGTCGCATATCACCCATGATCTCACCAACCATGCCAGTGGTGTAAGTGTGGGGCCTATCCCCCACACTTCCAAGCGGGTCATCAGTGTCCACCGCCTCACTAGACGAGCTCGATATCTCAACAGCAATAACACCCCCCTGATCAACCAGTTATGGATCATGATCCGCTAGACATGAGATTATAGACCATGATCTCAACTTGCGATAAGAACCATGACCCAAAAAACTTGCATAATCACAGCATCCAAAGTTAGGGTTTGTCACTAGAAATAGGTTCACATATCACATAGGCTCAACTAAATGTATGAAAGGTGCCCCAAAGAAAAAGATAAGCAAAATTTCACCCATAATTGAGCACCATGTTAGTAACCGTGTGACTTAAGTCATGTGAATTGGCCACCATGTCAGCAACCATGTGACTAAGTTCTTCTGGAAGAAACCAGAGTAGAAATCTATGTGAATGAAAAGATCATTTTGACCCTGGCTGCCTTGGCTTTCATATTGTAAGGTTCCAATTCCACCATGATAACAAATGGAAACCCAACACACAAGCCCTAAGGCATGTGTGTCTCGACGCCAAAGACCTAAACACAAGGATGCGAAAGTCTCCTACCAACCCAAAATTCAAGAGGCTAAAATGTAGCTCTACACAGGGTTTATACCCCACAACATGGATCTACTCTCTTTCATTGGTGAAGGACTCTTGGTTTGCTTTTGCGAGCTAGAGTCTAGTGCAATCTGGGAGGTCAACTCTATGCATGGTCTAGTACCATTCCCTAATGTCAATGCGTGAGAGACAAAGCCTCGCATTCAAAGGTCGGATTAGAATAGGATTGAGCAATGATTCTACTTGATCACAAATACATAAGCACATAATCCAGTGCAAGAAGTTCTTGCTGAGGTTTTGTTTATGAGTATTTTTATTTCTTGAAGTTTTTGGTAAGTCTTTAGGATTTTTTATCTTTTTGTATTTTTCACTGTAAAATAGTAAAACTTACAGACAAGGAATAAAATTATGCAAGGTGCATATAAACAATGCAAATGTAAATTTTTAGGATTATTTTGTGTCTTTTGGGAGTTTTTATAGGTTTTCATGGTTTTTTTAATGTTTTTCACTCGAAAATAGTAAACATACAGACAAGGAATAAAAAATGTCTAAGGTGCATATATATAATGTAGATGTGAAGAGAAGTTGAGGGATTGAAAGGCATTGTGTCTAAGCAAGAGTAGGAAGGATTGAAGGTGAAATAGGATCTGGACACAACCTCAATTTTACCTAAAACATTTGCATATTTTTAGTCCTCTGATGCTCGCGATTTCGCAAATGATTATGTTTGATTGAAGCGGTTGTTGGGTGCGCCCTTGAGATGGGAAGAGGCCCTAAGTGATGGCTTGAGCTTTGGTTGCGTATATAAGGATCAATCAGTCCTCCAGTGGCTATGGGTAGTAGAGGGAGATGACCTAACTAGCAAAAATGGTGAAAAATGATTTTAAACATGATTAAATACTAATCATAATTAGTGAGAATGATAAGCTAAGATTAAGCATAAACATTGAGAATCATGGCTCTAATACCATGTTGGCAATCACAGGAGATCAACCATGGAGCTATGGAGGATGAAATCTCTCCATGGTTGTGGAGTGTGAAGAAGAGAGAAGAGGAAGCTTGAGCACACAAAAGAGAAGATGACAAGGGGGTGAGGGCCAAGAGAACTTGCTCTTATATGAATTGTTGGAGTGGAAATCAAAGTATTGAAAAAATTGGCAATGATCTAAAAATTAGGCAATCCAAAAAGTGGGATGATCCATATCCTTAAAGATCTGAGAGTTGGCTCAGCAATTTAAATTTGGTAATGATCTAGATTTGGGATCGTCGCGCATGATGTGGAAACAGACGATGTGAAACTCGGATCAATGATGAAGACTAATGAGCTAGGACTGATGATCTAAAATAGATAGTGATCGGTGATCCCAAAGTGCATTTAAGATAGTAGTTGACATCGATCTCTGTGTACTTTCCACATACAATAAGGGTCATTATATATCTTTATACCCTCTTACAAGAGAATCTTTGATGGGTACCTTACAAGAGAATCTTTGATTAGTACCTTACAAGAGAATCTTTGATTGGTAACTTTATACCATCTTATAAAAGAATCTTTGATTGGTACCTTGATAATCCCCTTTTTTATAGCTTAGCTATGTGGAAATAAAGATCATTTATTATCCCATGCAACCTACTTTCTACTTTGGGCACAATGATATGAACTTCGGATCGACGATCCGGATGATGGATGATCTGAATCCTAGTCTCAACAATTTGAAAATTCCAAAGAGTAAAAAACACACTTTTTGAGGATTTTAGGATTTTTCTTTATGTTTTTTGGGTTCTTGCATGATAGTATTTCATAGCAACATAGCAACACTCTAATGCCCTGATTATCAACTTAATGCTCCAAAAAATAATAACTACAAAGATTAACGACTAAATTAAGCTAAACTTTATAAAATTATAAAAAATACTAATGTTCACTAATTTCCTTAAGTAATCTAAGAGTAAATGCTCATGGTAATGACGAAAGCAACCAAGTGGCTCAATTGCACTTCGAGAGAGCTTGCTCTTTGTTCCATCACTCTTGTGAGACAAATAATAGATCCAATTAACCCAAAAAAAAGGTTACCGTTAGAAAGAAAACCTACTCTAATACCATAAATCCACTCCAGTCATAAAATAGAGAAATCACGCATATTAACACTCAAATCTACTCAATACCCTACTCTTGAACATATTTTCGTAACACACGAACTAGACCAAGGGTTTTTCATTCAAGGGCAAGATAAAGTGAGAAAAATAGATTTTTTTAAAAGAAGATAATGACTACTTCCTTCTCTCATCCAAGACTAGTTCTTCCCTGGCAACGGCGTGATTTATTCATGTCAAAGAACCTTCTTGCCCTCTTGCAATAGTCATAGGATAGAATGGCCAAACTGTTGGAGATAACACATGTTCTCCCACCTTTTATCATTGTACGGGTTACAAAGTCAAAAGGTAACTTGTGGCTGAAGTGTGTAATGTGTGAACACTCCTTATGAGTGTACTTAGTGTGTAAGTGTGCTTATGAGTGTACTTAGTGTGTAAGTGTGCTTATGTGTGTGAATCCACCCTTAGGTGGATAAAATATTATGTGTGTGAAGAAGTAAGCAATGAAGTCAATGGCCATGCCATGTGTCACTCACCTAGTGTTGAGTTAAAGATAAGGGTTGCAACCTACAAAAAGCATGTACTTGGTGTAAGCTCCACAACATCAATCAATATCATATTTGAGTTAGTGCAATCATTGTCTAACTCTAGTTTTGTGCTCTCTCTCTCCCTCTCTCTTCCATTCACTCTTGATGGATCTCTTTGATCCTCCCTAGCCGGTTGCTCTCTCTTGGGATACCCGGATTAACCAGATCGCCTTGGCATCACTTGCTCACGAGAGAACGTAGCCCATCCTGCTGCCTCCTACATGCAAGGGTGCCTACTCCTTCCCCAGCAACCCAGATTGACGCCACCTGCCTAACACCGACCTTCTGGTCACGTCCTCACGCTGTAGTCGCTTGCCTTTGATGCGGCCATGTTGTTCTCCGTCTGTACACATGTCAACGCTGTCCTGCAGCAGTAAAGCATAAGGTTTTATTGCTTTAAAGCTTAAAACCTTAATACTAAAGATCTAAGCGGGTCTTTTAAAGAGATGATTTACATGGGTTATCTTGTGGAGTCTTTCGAAGTGTATATGGAATCTTCAAATACTTTTGCTTTGTCACAATAGATTTTACAACGCAAGTGATATTAGCTTGGTAGTCATCAGATTCATCTTCATTGATGAGGTCCAGATCTTCCATGCTTGGGCCCCAAGCCACAGTTCCATAAAAACGATGACAGAAGACGTTTCTTCACCAACATCAAACCGAGGAGGGATTTTTCTTCCTCGAATAAAACTCTCCTCTTTTATGTGTATGTAGGGTACTCTACCGGTATTAAAACCAAAACAAGATATAATAATTAGTGGTTTGAATCCCTATCATGGTTCTTATGTTGAGAACCATCATGGTTTTTAAGGGGGTTCTTATGATGAGAACCATCATGGTTTTTAAGCTACTCTTGCTACCAAGGACCTCTTGGCCTAACATTGAAAAGGCAACCTCCAACCAGAATTGTAACAAACCTATGAGTGTTAGATCTCTAATGTATTCAGATATGTATCACTTGTTAGAACATTTGTGTATTTAACATTGTATCAATCCCTATGCATTAGAACATCTGTTGTAGGGAGGTTTGTTGGAGACAACACATGTTCTCCCATCTTTTATCATTGTACGGGTTCTAAAGTCAAAGAGCAATTTGTGGCCGAAGTGTGTAACTACATGTGAACACTCATTATGAGTGTACTTATGTGTGTGAACCCACCGTTAGGTAGATAAGATATTGTGTGTGAAGTAAGCAGTGATGTCAATGGCCATGCCATGTGTCACTCATCTAGTGTGTTTAATTGAGTCAAAGATAAGATTGCAACCTACAAAAAGCATGTACTTGGTGTACGCTCCAAAACATCAATCGATATCATATTGAGTTCGTGCAATCATTGTCTCGCTCTAGCTTTGTGAATGGATTTTCTTTTACAATCTCTAGTCCCTTTTCATCACTTGTGATGAACTCCCAATATTCTTTTTCCATAAGAAAGTTAGCCATCATGAATTTCAAAGCTTGGAAATTATCATTGTCTAACTTCTTGCTCACAATTTATGCAAAGCTGTCAAACATCTTTACCTACCTGCAACAATTTAGCATAGTACTTACAAAAGATTCTACACTTACAAAACACCTCAACGGTGTATAAATCTATTATAGTGTAATTGTAATTGTAATTGTATATGGAACAGTCACATAAGAATCTTTGCATTGATTGTCTTGTAATCAAATTTTTACCGTAACTTTACGCCAAACGAGAAATGAACATACACACTCAAAATCAATCAACACTTTCACCAAGTGCCTTTAAAAAAATTGGAGATCCAAAACGAGTCTTGAAATGATCTCGAATCCAAATTCTAAAATCACTGAAGTTATATAGACTTTGCCCGCACAATATAATGCTCCTTTGGTGCATCGCAAAAGACGCCGCAAGATGTGACATTGCACCTTACTATTGTGTTTGCATGGTGCTCTTGCCTAGCAACTACCTACAAAGATTTGCTTCCAAATCAAAAGAAAAGAGATGAAGTTACACTTACCCATGTACCGGTTACTCTTGGGCTTTTCACACGAACTGACGCTCTAATACCATAAGAAGAATACAGGAGAGAGGATAAGCTTGAGATCCTTGCAAGGAAACAAACATACACACGTAGACAAACACACAAGAGAGATGGATTGTTGATATTGCTTTTATTCTCTTTTCTTCTCTACAATCATAACAGAAAGAGATAAGACTACATACTATAAGGAAAAGTATTATCCTACTATAATATACAAAGGTCAGTCCATAGTGTGAACTCAACTACATGAACTAGCAATAAAACTATGCCATAACTCTAGTACACCAAGTGGTATAACCATTGGCGACATATCACCCATATTGAGCTTGAGATCTTAACAAGGACATATCCTCTTGTCAGAGAATCTCATGGATGTGTCTATCTATGGTGGAGATCCTTGGTGCTCTAGGTCAAGGATGTGTAGCACATACCATGGAGTAGGTGTGACCACATAAGTCTTTTGGGACACAAATATGGCCCATGCGTACAACTTGTATGAGTTGAAGCTGATGCGACAATGCCGATGCAAATGGCTTGTATGAGCTAATGCCTATCTATGCGACTTGTATGAGCTGATGCTGATGCAACAATGTCAGATGGCATTGTTTTATGTCCTTTCAATATTATGTCCCTATCAACCTAAAACCATTCACTCGTTTTTTGACATTTCCTATCTAAATTTGCAAGCAAACAAGTACTTTGGTCTCTCTCTCTCTCTCTCTCGCTCCCTCTCCCTCTCACAATATAGCTGCATGGAGAACTCTAGTGCTAATCGAGAGAGATCGTCTCTATCTATTGAGTATACACGCTAAATGTAAGTAATAGTCTAAAAGAAAGTATAAGTGACTAGTGGGGCTATCCCAAACTCCACATGTATATTGTCATGGGCCACTGATGACTTACTCCTGATCATGTGTAACAAGATCAACACTTGAAGTCTCCACACATTCTCCCACAATCCTAGTCTCCAAATGGCTGCTCCATACGTAACTATTGAGTGCACTAAGGTGTCAAAGAGCCAACACTTAGTGTGGGTTACTTGAAAGTGTGCATGGAAGCACACTCTCTCCAAAACGGGCCAAGGAGGCATGTTCTTGTGCTAATTTGTCAGTGGGTAGCATCAATCATATTAAACACAAGGCCCATAAATGTGACTCAAAGGTATACATATTTTGGCACAATCTCCACTAATAAGAAGGATAAACGTGAGGTGGTCGAATAAGTTGGTGTTAAGTACTCTCACTTTGGTTTTGACCATATCTATTGTAAGGTCTCTCTCCTTGCAAAATATGTCCAAAGCATCTTCGGGTTTTAGCAATCCCTACTCTGAATCTAAGATAAGGACAATGTCATCGATGTGTAGTAATATAGGCACCACTGTTTGGACCAAAGGTGATTCTCTACCTCAAAAGCTGTCCACAAAGCGTCAATATATAGCCCAAGTAGTGTCAATGAGAGCCGACAGCCTTGCTTAATCCTAATAGTGCTACATATCTCTCCCAAGAGACCACCAGGTACGCACACTCAGCCTGTTACTACTTATATAGTGATATCACAAGCCAAATTGCATCATATGGTAGCTAGAGCTCCTGCAGGCGTCCAATGAGGCAAGATCGAGGGACCGAATAAAAAGCTTTGCGAAAATCCACAAAGCAACAATACACATGCTTCCATCATGATCATGCTTCCTCTATGAGGGCCTTTGGAGTGAATATTTAGTCCAAGGTTACCACAAAGCTAATTATGTCCTCAAGCACCACCCCATAGATCATAAAAGAGAGAGAGAGCTCTGCACATTTCTAGACTTGTTCGTATGCAAAAAAACAATTATATGTACTCAGGAGGGCCTACCACAATCCATTTTTTTAATGAAAATTCTCATCTTCGACCTTATAAAAAACTTTTAAATTCAAGGTTGTTTGCAGTCACATACTTTATAATAAGAATAGGAAGTTTATAGCAGCAAGAATTTCATAGCATTTTGGTACTATTCCATATTAAAGGATTTGTAGTGAATTCACTAAAAGCTACTTTGAATGTCCAATGTTGCTTTAGAAAAGAAACGAAGATATTAAATACCATAACATTTTAATTGACAATTGCTATTGAATATATTTCAATGATGAAACATTAATGATGTGGAATGAAACGGTCGTTGAAAGAAAGCAGCAGCCACTCAAGCTCTAATCCTGTAGCTGGAGCTTTTCTTTGAAAAAGGCACAAATGTCCTTCATCTCAATAGGAGAAGTATAATGACCTAGCCTGAACCATATCAAGAGAGTTGCCCAATTAGAGGGTAGGAAAGGTCATGTAGCAGTTCACTGTATACATTTTTAACTGATGAAAAGGAAGGTTCCTAGCTGCTACTGTAGACCTAAGAAATGATTCAAAAATCTGCCCTTAATTTGAATAAATGCTAATTCTGAAACTCCCCCTCTTTCAGAAAAAAACATGTATTAATATGATACCTAAATCTATATTGAATACTGCTGTGTATATAATTCTAGAATTGTCATATAAGATGAAATTGTATTTCATGTATTCATATGCCATCGTAATATATACCAATAATGATATCATATATCAAATTGCAACTTTTAAAGTATATATGTTCACTATATGTTAAATAAAAGAATACTTGTTCACTATAAACCATTGTGCAATATGTACTTTAAGCTAAGAATAATAAAACATAGTTTATGTATACATTATAATCTTATACCACATGCAAGTGCCCTTTCTTCCACTCCTTTTTCCCAATGAGCAAAAACACAACATTTTTATGTGCAAAAATTGTGTAAATTACCCCTTGTAGGTCTTGAAGGTGAGGTTGCTGAATCCTAGAGACTGCAATGCAGCAGCAGACTTCTCTCCATACTTGAACAAGACAATATCATCATCTATAGCACCAGTACTGTAGTGTAAGAAAAATGTTTCGCATATGTATACACATTCTCACACACAAGTAAACTATCACATGCCAGCACAAATTCTAAAGCACATTCCAGCACAAATTGCTGATTACTGCAAATTTTAGCCACTTTTGTGTCTATCACTATCTCACTTGCCTGTCCCATGACCAAGAAAAAGGGGCAATTCTTTAGCTTGTTCCAAGGCTTTTGTATTTTCGTCTAGACGGCCCTGTACAGTTCTAATCACATACAACAAAATCCCTGATAAATTGCACACATAAAAGGGGGAGCACTCCGATACAAATCCACCTCTTTAAACATCAAAATGCCATGTCTAAATAATGAAGAAGAAAAGAATTCTCGAACAAGCAAGAAAAAGTGATAACTCACTTTGCGCATGGAAGCCAACCACTGATTGCAACAGCAATGCTGAACTTGCAGGGAAAAGCTGTCCCATCACTGTGCTTTCCGATAATAGAGCATATTGTAGTATACAAGCTGGTTGCTGCCCCTTGACTAAAGCCCCCAATTCCCAGCTTTACTGCGTATCAAGGTCAAATGATTTTATCAGTTCAGAAAGCAGGAAATTACCAACAAAAACATACATAGAAAGACAGCATTAAATGTATGCCTCCTTGTACACCAGGTAGCCATAGAATAGTGCT
>NC_141046.1:3605000-3645000 GCF_041138505.1 Cibotium barometz
TACCACGCAAGGGTATAATTTTAATCATAATGCTATTACTAACTATTGGGCTCGTCTAGACAGATGGTACATGTTGAATGCAAATCAATATGATACTTTCACATGCAAAATGTCCATAGACTACTCGATGTGTCTTTCAGATCATTACCCATTGTGGATGATGATGTATTTTGGCATGTCAACAATGGATGTATCATGCACCACTCCCACAAAAGAGGCTACTGCTGATCCACAATAGCTATCTAAAACATCAATTTTTTGTTGATTTGGTGGCTCAATGCAGCCCTTGAAGATGCATATGTTTGTTGACATTGGCATGGCTTGGCGCAGATTCGCCACTTGCATGTAGACTGTTATTTTTTATTATGGTAAATGGTTCTTAGGAGAAGAAAGAGGTAGCGTGAAGGACGCAAAACTCGTGGCTCAACATGTCACGTGCATCCCGCACTTGGATGCCACGTAGACATATCTGTACAGAAGGTGCAGGACCTGGGATGGAAAACTGGTCCCATGTGAGCCCAGTCCAGGACGAGTCAGCCAGGGTTCCATTCCAGTCGTCCGAGGTTAGGTGTGCATTGTCCTGCACATGAAACAGTGCCAGTCCGCGTTGTGAGTCTCCCTCTGGAATGATGTCAGTGACTCTGTGTATCTGGTATGATACTGGATGCCAGAGCACTGTGTAGACAGTTAGGGTTTTCATTTAAAAAAGGGGCCAGCCCATAGGGCTACCCCAGGGACTCTTGTGGGCATGGGGAAAGTATAAGACAATCCCCATAAGGGCCAGGAAGGCCCTGGCTGTACCCACCAGCCATGGGTAGGTCATGGGAGGGCTACAGATAGCCCTAGGGCATGGGTAGCCGATTGGTTATCCAATCATGGGATGGCTATAGGGCAAGTATAGGGCAGCCCATACAGGCTGCCCAGCCTCCAGGACAGCAGGTGCACAGTGTCCAACCTCCTTTGCCCATGCGCCTAAGTGCCCAAGCCTATTATTAGTCATGCGCAGCATTTAATTCTGATTTTGTGCTGTATTATTCAGTCGTGGAGCATATTGAGACAGCCGACTGCCTTTTAGCCAGCCGACTGTCGTCTAGAAAGGGTATAAATACCTAGCCCACATATCATTCTATTCATCTCATCATTTGCCAAGTGTTGAAGCTGAAGCACGGGCCAGGACAGCCTAGATCAAGCTAACGTAAAAAGGGTGAAGGATTGAAGGTCAAGGGCAGAGATTCATCTCAGCCAAGAAGGTTCAGCTAGTCTTTTATTTCACTATTTTACATCATTCTAATAAAAGCAAATACACCATTCGTGGTGGGGGCCCTACAGAGGGTATTCGGGACCCAATACTGTGTCCTCTTCTCCCTTTCTCTCTCTCTCTATTTTTTTGCACATCTATTTTCAGTTTTGCGCGTTAATTTCGTCTCGCGACAAGCAAGCTGTTTTCTGAGCATTGAAGTTACCGATCTCCCCTGAAGCTTCTGCATGTTACACAACAACTCACTGAATGTGGTCATCAATTCAGAGCAAGAGGCATTGATGCAAGCAAGCATTTTGTCTTAAAAGAAATGATGAAAGAAAGCTACAAAAGTGGCACATCAGGTCGAGACAAAAACCTCTAAAAGACACATGTTGCTCGTTTAAAGGATTTTTCAAGGGCTTACATGCTTCTAGGACTTTGCAATGCATTCATAGAGTTAAGAATCACGATGATTGTTAGATTGACAGTAGGCAACAATTAGAAAGGAAAGTCTATGATTACTTTAGTGACCTTTTTGCAGCCCCAATGAACCTATTCAAAGAATTATTGATGCACGGTAGCAGTCATCTAATTTAGAGGTTGAATTCACCATGGAAGAACATTAGCATACACTACAAAATTTGGGAGAATTTTTTCTAGCATTCTGGAATATGCTGAAATCTGAGTTGCTTTTTATGATTAATTGTTATTAGCATTTGGGGTAACTCCCTTCTTCCTAGATAGAGGAATTGGTTCGTTTATTTCCCAAAAAACATCTTTGTGAAAAGCTATCGAATTGGAGACCAATAACTCTTATGCCTGTGGTTTACAAATTAGTTGCAAAAATGATGGTTAACCGTTTGAAGAACATCTTATATGAGGGTCTACACCCTGCACAATATGGTTTTGTGCCCAAAAGGCAAATAATGGATAACATTGCCAATGCTTACATTGGCATTGAATATGTGAAAGATACTCAACAGGATGTACTCGTAATGCAAATAGACATAGAAAAAGCATTTGATACAGTACAATGGCAGTTTAGTGCCAGTGTCATGGAAAATATGGAGTTTGGACCTAAGATGAGAAATATTATTTACGGACTCTATGGAGGAGGCCCTGCTCGATGTATATTACACAAAGGTCTTTCAAATATTTGGTCTCTAGGCAAATCACTGCAACAAGGTTGCCTCTTCAGTGCATTGCTCTATGCAATAGCCACTCATCCCATGCTCTAGAATTAATGGACAAACTGCTTGCACAGAACATGGCATATAGATTTCAGATGTGAATCACTTTGTTAGTCAAGCTTATGCGGATGACTCATTTTTCTTTCCAAGGAACACTCAAGATGATGTTAAAATAATTATGGATGCTCTGAATCTATATGGTCTTGCGGGCAAGCCTGAAAATTAATTTTGCTAAGTCCAAGCTTCTACCGCTTAAGCATTGTCATTGACACTTTATCCCTTGGCCAAAGCAGATGTCACCAACCTAGACATTTCCCAGTATGAAAGGGGTCTGGTGGACTCCACGACGTCTAAATATTTGAAAAGTACAAACTTTGGGAATGGGGGATTATCCTAGAATACAAAGGATCGCACTCCTAAAATTTAGGAGGGTTACTATTTTTGGCCCAACTCCGATGGAAATTCCATTCGTAATTGGGAGACATGCCAAAGCACATTTGGCAAAATCTCTACCAGTTGGGATATTTTTAAAGGTAAAGATTATGGGAGAACCCATCTCTTAAATTGAGACATGTGGCAAGAAAGTGAATCAAAGTGAGACAAGTATTCTCACACTTGTCAAAAAGTGGATCAAAGTGAGACAAGTGGCCTCACACTTGTCACTTCAGCTATTGTATGGCTCTCCACTTGTCATTATAGCCTTCTCTTGCCATTTTAGCTCATGGGAGGCCCAAATCTATAAATTGGAGTCCTCTCTCTTCATTCAGGGAGGCTCTAGTGCTACAAACTAGCCTCTACCATGTTGGCAACTCCTCTAGATTCTTGGTGGTTCGCTACTCCAATAAAAGGGGGTCATTTTCAAGCAATAAACGTATCACTTGCACCTATGTATCCAAGCTAATTTATCTTGGTGTCTAATTGTACTCGAGTGCATCTTAATTAGCACATGATGACTTTTCTTTATTTTTATCCACCTTAGATTAGTGTTGTCATTATTGTAGGATTAGTTTATGATCAGGTAGATGTCTTGTCATTAGGAGAGCCTGATCCATGATTCTTAACAATGTTTTGCTAAAAAAATTTGGCTATTTGACAGCATTTCCCCCACTTTGACACAATTTGATTCTTTCATTGCATGGACTAGATTATGGGCCCTATGGTCCATTTATTATGCAAGAAATCAATTGATCTTTACCACACAAGATATTCCCTATTTTGCTTTCTTCAAGAGATCCCTTCTTTTATCTCTTCGGGATTCTTTTGACCTTGGAGATCTTCCCTTGCATCAGCTACAAGTGTTCTTTGATTGCTTTTGAATTTTAGTTGTCTCATAGTTGGACAGCTCGGCTTGTAACTTACCTCATGTTTTCTGTACTCTGATTGTGGGTTTTCTCCTCGACTTGCAAGGTTTCCCACTAGTAATATAACGTATTACCAAAAAAAATATGTGTGTGTGTGTGTGTGTGTGTGTGTGTGTGTGTGTGTGTGTAACACACATACATATATATGTATAACGTGGTGATGTACATGTGGGGGTGTGTGTACTTGTACGTGCATATGTATAGTGTGCACATACGGTGCATATACATGCAAATGTATAATGTGCATGTGTGCATACGCACGCGCACGCGCGCGCGCGTGTGTGTGTGTGTGTGAGAGAGAGAGAGAGAGAGAGAGAACAGATCAAGAGAGGGATAGACTCACTGTTTGAAGGTTCTTTAGACAATATTTCAGCTGCGTGTGCTGCTGAAGCATCCAAACCCTCTAAGTCATCTGGTGCTTCTTCAACAAGTGATCCTACATCGAACCCTAAAAAACAAAATGAAACCAAAAAAAAAACAGTATTTTTTTTCATTAATCTAAGAACAGAAGCAAAATCATAGGCAAAGAATCAGGAGTTCAAACTGAAGGTGTGATAAGTAGAAAGAAAAGACTGCTTTCTTTAAAGACCACCATTACGTCTTTCATGTACAAGGTGATGCAACCATTACAATTTGCATGTGTGACATGCCTATATGATTATCCCACTGCTGAGATCTTCATGACCCAACCTTGAGATATACCGAAACAGTGATGCAACTTACATGCATTGCAGGGAAAGCCCCCCATGACAGCTACAGGCTGAATAGGGGCAGTAGGGACAATCCATTTTATCTGCAACATTAGACAAAAAAATTCATCAAACAACCATCGATCAACATACATCCAGGCAGACTTACAAATATGCATACGTCAATTAAATGGCCTGGTCACAGTCACCAGGCCCTACATCTATTATAAGTGGCACCCGCTATTGAAACGCACATTTTGGAGTGGGAGTTCCTCTAAAGCTTTAGCCCAGCTGCAAAAAAGACCAAATTTCACCAAAAAAGAATCACTAGTAAGATAACTTCCAATAGTTACTTCTATGCACTTACTAAAGCTTAAAGCATAAAAAGGACACAATCACACCTATAGAATCAAAGGTCTTCAACAACGACCAAAAAAATCCGATGTGCATATCCCCTATCAACTCAGCTGTCCAAAGAGTGACATATGCCTGCATCATCTCCCAAAGGGGAACGATCAATGGTTTGCTTTTCTACAAAGGTCGACTTTGCATGTTGTAACAGTTCCAAGCAACTCTTCTCCACGATGCCCATGATGCCGTCACTGATGGTCATAGGGGCATGGACTCGACTCTCAATAAGGTAAAAGTTTTATTGGCCAAGAATGTGGCAAGACATGTTCACTCATGTGCAACAATGTCTGGTTTGTCAAAAGGAGAAAGCTCCTCGTGGGAAGAAGATAGGGTTGTTACAACCTTTACCCATTCCCGAAGTACCTTTTCAAGACATTTCAATGGATTTTGTGACGAACCTGCCCCCTAGTCCGGGTAAGCGTAATACGCAGTGTTTGACAATTGTTGATCGTTTTAGCAAATTTGGTATGCTTATTCCTTGTAGGGCTAGCGTGACTGTTGAGGATGTTGCTAACATGTTTATTCGGCATCGGTACCCCATAGGTGGCATACCCAGGACCATTGTGTCAGATCGAGATGCCAAGTTTAGCAGTCATTTTTGGAGCCACTTACCCTCTTCACGATGTCGACCCAAGAATCGGAGTTGGAGCCCCTTGTGGAACGCGAAGGCTTGCCGGCTACGGAAGATACCGATGCCGATCTTTTTGACGATTATGTGTCAAAATCAGATTTCCAAGAGTTCAAAGTAGCTCTCGAAGCTTCTTCTTTGGAACGTCAGGCACAAATCGCAGCCCTGATGCAAGCTTTGCAAAACTCCATCGCACTATTGACCACTAACCTCTCTACTCTATCGGGTATGGATACCTTGGCTTCTGCTTTAGGCCCCAACATTACTCCGGAACCGTTCAGGGGCGAGCACAAGCAGCGCACCAAGGAGATCGTGGACACGTGGCTACATAAGTGGCAAGTTCACTTTCAGTTTCATCCATATGATGACGGAAAATAGATCCAGTTAGCAGCAGGTTTCCTGTCCAGCAAAGCTTTGCTTTGGTGGAAGGAACTCAACCCTAAGTCAACAACTTGGGCACAATTCGAAGACGTCTTCAAGAAGGAATTCCTCAAGAAAGAGGATGATTATGATGTTGTTGCTCGGTTTTCAGCTTTGACCATGACCTCGCAGCACCTCACTTATGATGTCTACCTCCAGAAGTTTAGGGACTTACAGATGAAAGCTACAATACCGGATTGCCAAGAACACATCAAGGCCACGATTCTATTTGGGTTGTGGTAGATCGCTTGACAAAAATGACTAGATTTTTACCGACCCGGAAGACTATTACAGCTACGCAATTAGCACGGCACTTTATCGAGCAATTGTTTAGACTGTACGGGTTACCGCAGGACATAGTCAGTGATAGTGACTCTAAGTTTACGAGTGATTTTTGGAAACTTGTTTTTGAGAAGTTGGAAACAACTTTGAATTTGAGTTCCTCAGATCATCCTCAATCTGATGGCCAGACTGAAAGAGTGAATCAAATTTTAGAGAATTATCTTCCTATGTTAGAATTTGCATATAACAGTACTAAGCATACGAGTACAAGGTTTAGTTCTTTCATGCTTATGTATGGTTTTCAACCTAGATCACCTGTTACAGTAGGATTCTCAGGACTTCAGCATGATGCAGCACGTAATTTTTTGCAAGATATGCAGGAAATGTTACAAGTTGCAAAGGAATCTATTAGAAGTGCTCAAGACCGAGACAGATTTTATTCTAATAGACATCGTTCACCCAACGAGTTCTCTAAGGAACGATGGTGTATTTGCGAGTTCCGAAAGATTTCGAGACTTTACGGACAGATCGATCTCCGAAATTATCCCCTAGATACTGTGGACCATTTCGTATTACACGACGGATTGGTTCAGTTGCATATGAATTGGATTTGCCTTCTCATGTGAAAGTTCATCCTGTATTTCATGTCAGTAGACTTAAGGAAGTACTGGGTGGAACAGATCAGTTAGTTACTCCTCAAGAAATTATAGATGTCGAAGACATGACATTTGTTCCGCACGAACCTGAAAAGATTCTTGGATTTCGTGAAAGAAGATTGCGTAATACGCTTATCACAGAATACAAGATCCAGTGGAAGGATCGTGTTGGGAGACATTGACTACTCTTCAGAGAGATTATCCTGGCTTTTTAGTGAGCTCAGGAGTGAGCTCTTAGAGGAAGGGAAGTATGTCATGTGCAGTGTGTATCTACCGTGAGCTGCATGCAAGACTAGTTTCGAGGCTTGGGGAAGCTTGGAGCTAGGCAGGCTGATTGACGAGCTGAGTTAGGGATAGACTAACGGGCGGGCACCCAAGTATGGACGGGCGGGCGCCCAAGTATGGACGCCCGATGACCGGCCAAGAGCCTATAAAAGGGTGGCCAAGGTTAGTTATTGGGATATATAGAGTCTCGCGAGTTTGTGAGAGCTCTATGGTCTTGGAGCCTAGATCTAGTGCAGACGTGCACCTGCTTTATGCAACCGAGGCGGCAGCAATCTCGAGGCCCGCGAGGGCAGCTTCGTGGCGGTATGGGACGTCGCGAGGAGGAGATTGGTCGGTATGTCAACCTAGTTAGCTCAGCTCATGGCTCGGTGGGGACAACCAAGACTGTGGGCTTGCCCACGGCTGTCATGGTTGGGAGGTGAATCAGGCCTACACCCCCTTGTTGTTTATTTATTTGTTTGCAGGTTTCGAGTCTCGTACCAGGAACCATCACGAGGAGATCCAGTGGAGATTTGACACACCTGCCCTCAGTGGTCTTGATTACCGTGACCACGCCCTCACATTTTGGAGGAGCCAGTAAAGGTCATTTGGGGTATGAGGAAAATTGAAAGCAAAGCTGATTCGGGAGCACCAGGTATTGCTCCTTCCATGGTGTTTCACCTTGCTAGGCGTTAGTATGGGCGTGTGTATTGGTGCACGGTTCCGGATGGGAAGAAGTCACCGTCCCGATGGCCTTATTAATGAAGGCAACAGGGTGTGATATTTTGCCTGACAAGACTTGTACAAACAACATTTAATTTTAATAATTACTAAATCTAAAATACAAAGATAAATATCTGACAAATATTCAAATTCAATTCTCAAGAGAGAAGCTCATCCCTTTTTTTTATTGCACTCCTAAATTGTAGGCAGGTCCTGGCAACAATAGATGTTGGACAACAGCTGGTAAAACTGTAGGTACAATTGGGTACCCCAACAGCAAGTACATTAGCAAGTACAATCAGGTACAGTCGGGGACATTCAGATACAGGCTAGTACAAGTATAGCCAAGTACAAGCTAGTATAAATAGGTATGGATTGTACAGGAACAACAGGTATAGGAGGTACAACCAGGTACACAAAGGCGGGTACTAGCTGCTAATCACGAGGCGGGTACAGGCTGCTAATAACAAGGCGGGTACTTTTCTTCAATCACACTCTTACCAACCATCCACGTGTAGGGGAAGAAGAATTACTTCATGCAATAATAACTATAAATGTTATTAATAATGTTGGGCACCCACATTAGAGCAAATGTCCAGCCAATGTTTAAATGGGTGTGAACACCCAACCTTACAATTATTTGAAAAGGCCAAAAAGGGTAATACTTACCACCTGTTCACACTGTTAGAAGTCATCTCCTGTCTATATTTATACACTAGGGCCTCTGTTGTGGGTGTGCCCGCCCTGTATAAAGTGTTTTATCATTTTTCCTCACTCCCCGTATTTTTCCCTATTTTTTCCCATTTTTTTCCAGTGGTGGGGAGGGATGCCAGAGGTTGGCAGGACCACTTCAGGGCTGGCCGACTGTCCCAACTGCAGTCCTGTGGCTGGCCGACTGCTCACAGATCATTCGTGGGCTACTGGACTGCTGGCCGACTGGATACATGCAGTCGTGGACATTTTCTCTGCTGGCCGACTGCACATGCAGTCGTGGAGGCCCTTCAGTGCTGGCCGACTGCTCTCATAGGGGCATATAAATAGGCCCCTTGCCCCCACCACTTCCTCATTCAGTTTTCTGCGGGATCTTGTGTATAGAGAAGAGTTTACACACCTATCTCTCTGTGTTTCTTGTGCTGTTTATTTCTGCAGTCTACTTGCTCTTGTCTACCCAAGTTTGGTTATCATTTCCGCTGCATATTCTGACATGGTATCAGAGCCCTAGGCTCGAGATATATCTTGGGAGTTTTTCTGTGCAAGAGGGGGAGCGTTAGGCTGCTGATTGGTGGACTGTTTTGGACTGTTTGGGAAGAGAAGGTGCAAGAGGAAGGCGGGCTAAGGTGTTGGACAGCCACTTGCAGGTTTTCATTTTTTTTCCCACCCACCCACCCTTTCAGGTTACTCCCCGCGATGGCAGATTTACTAGAGATGGCTGAGAAGCACGTGAAGATTCCGACTCTCCCCACGTTCCCGGTGGATCGTCAGTTGGACGGGTCCAATTACGGCATCTGGAAGGTCATGATGGAGTCGGTGCTGGAGTCATATGACCTTGCTGATTTTATCATCATCGAGTTCCACGGCCGGAGGCTAAGGAAGGGGAGTTACTGTCGACGAGGAAGGACCGAGAGGCACAGGCACACATGTGGGATCGTGTCAACGCCAGGGTCCGGTCGTTTATTTTTCTCAATTGCACACCACAAGTGATCGATCATGTGAAGCACATGACGCTGGCGAGAGGCATATGGGAGCACTTGGCTTCTTTGTATAACAGGGTATCACCCATGAAACGGATCTCCTTGGAAGTGCAGATGCGGGTTATAAACCCTGCAAAGTCCTCGACGATGCGGGAACACATTAACAAGCTGCAGGCCCTTCAGCAGGAAGTCCTACAAGCTGGGAAAGAGAGATCATCTGAAGACATGGCCATCACTTTGCTTTCCCACTTGCCTGCTCAGTATTCTGCTTTCTATTCCTCGTTGATTACGAGTGGCAGGCTCAGCACCATAATCTGGGAGGAGCTTGTGCCAATGGTCTTGGACCACGAGGAACGTTTCACGAACCCTCCTCACAGCGGAGGTTCGGAGGCCTTAACTGGCCAACGGTCGAAAGGCCGGAATAACAATAAGGGCAAAGGGAAGGCTTCACCGGAGAAGTCTTCTGAGAAGAAGCCTGATTCAGAACGAGAGAAGCTGAAGGCCGAAAGATCCTGTAATGATTGTGGCGAGAAAGGCCACTACTGGAGGAAGTGCCCTAAGCGGACAGGGAAGAGTGCTGATTCCTCACCCTCAGCTACAAAGACTCCGGCATTTGTGCACTTAGAGATGGTGGACTCTGATGCTTCATCATCTTCAAGCGAGGAGGCAGTTGGCTTCACCGCGAAGGATACCCGGGAATGGATTCTTGACAGTGGTGCTTCCAGGCACATGACTCCATCCCGTGACTTTTTTCTGGATCTGGAACGGCAGTCAAATCGCATCTTTATTGGCGACAACTCCACTGTTCGGATACATAGTGAGGGCCGGATGGAGATTATTCTCGACGGAAAGGGAAGCAAGCATGCTTCCCGTGTTCTTTATGTCCCTGCTCTGGGTTTTCATCTTCTGTCAGTGCATGAGGTATGCAAGACTGGCTTTCGGGTGGAATTTGAGAAGCATTCAGTTGCTCTAAGGGACCGTGAGACTGGCCAGGTTGTTTGGAAAGGCGGTGTGGAGAATGGTATCTACAAGCTCTCTGCACTCTCCTCATGGACAAGTTCTCAGGTCGAAGATTTGTGGCACTTTCATTTTGGCCACTTAAATGTGGATGCATTGAGGCGAGCTTTCCGGGACCAGATGGTGGTTGGCTTGCCAGATGTTGGTAGTAGGCAAGGGCGTTGCAGTTCTTGCATACGTGGTAAGCAGCACAGGGAATCCTTTCCGAAGCAGGCTTCCAGGCGGGCTTCGAAACCATTGGAGTTGATTCACACTGACTTGTGTGGACCTCAGCAGATACCATCTTTGGGAGGATCTCTCTACTTTATGCTGCTTGTTGATGATTGTACCAGATTCACGTGGGTCTACTTTCTTTCCCAGAAGGACCAAGCTTTTGCACGGTTCAAGGATTGGCACGTGATGGTGGAGAAAGAGTGGTTAAGACTCTTAGGGCTGATAAAGGAGGTGAATTCTCCTCGACTGTATTTCTCAGATTTTGTGCAGATCATGGCATCAAAAGGGAACTGGCCAATACTGGATCGCCTTCGGAGAATGGAGTTGTTGAACGTAAGAACAGGACTGTGGTGGAGATGGCGAGGACCATGCTGGAGCATCGTGATCTTCCTCGTCCACTTTGGGGAGAGGCTGTGGCAACGGCTGTCCATACCCTCAACCGATCTCCGACGACTTCAGTACCCCATATGACTCCATTTGAGGCATACTTTGGCAGGAAACCTGATGTCTCGCACTTTCGTGTCTTTGGGAGTGACGCGTATGTACATATTCCGAAGAAGCAGAGGGGGAAGCTTGCCTCCAAGTCCCGCAAGCTTGTATTTGTGGGGTATAACTCTCTTTCCAAGGGATACAGGTTGTATGATCCAGATAGGAACGAGATTGCTGTCAGCCGGGATGTGGTCTTTGACGTGCATGTTCCAGTTTCCACTGTCGAGGAGCCGCCACTTCTTGGAGATCCAGAGGAGTCTGATGATGATTCCCAGACTATCATTCCAGTTGATCCACCTCAGTCATCACAGGAGGTTGAGCCCGCAGCTGGAATAGATCCCCCGCGATCACAGGAGGCTCCACGATCTGTTCGAGTACCTAGGTGGTTGTTGGACACCCTTCGGGAGTCAGGTGTCACGGAGCTACCCTCCGAGTGGACCACAGAGGACGGCCCTCGAAGATCACATAGATGTTGGGTGTTGGACTCACACACTCACACACAAACCTGCACATTAGGGTTAGGTGCAGGGTAGAGAAGCTCACACACTGAAATGAGAGAGAGAGAGAGAAAGAAAGAAAGAAAGTTATATTAACGTCCACGGGAGGCCGAATCCGACCTATGGGACAAATCAGATACATCCATTTACATTCCACTCTGGGTATCGATGCCAAAGAGGCATAAAACTGAAAAAAAATAACTCAAAATGAACTCTTAAGACTCTTAAGAGTTTAAATTACAATGGGTTCTATTGCATCTAGTTCGAAATTGAGGTTCAAAATAAAAATAGCTATATTTCATCCATGGATGGATTTGCTCTTGAGGGGGGTGGGGTACGGAATTCTTTAATGATTACTTGTCGTCCTCTGTATATTGCCCATTTGCCATTCTTTCTTGCTTCTTTAACTTTATTCAGCTCTGCCGATCTGTTCTTGAGTTGTAGCGGGGTGACTTCATCAGCTATCCATACCTTTGTCCCTTGGAGAGACCTTGTTTGCTTCATCACAATGCAAGGGTTGACTTGCATTTTGTGAAGAGAGAGAGAGAGGTATCCACAAAATGCAAGTCAACCCTTGCATGTGTGCCACATCCATATAATATAGAAGTACAAAATATGTCCTTTCACACTTGATGTCCAAGGGGAAAAACCACATGGGAAAAAGTGCCCTTGGTTAAGCCCTGTTCACACATAGCACTACCATAAGTGAGCCAAAAGTGTGGTATCCACAAAATGCAAGTCAACCCTTGCATGTGTGCCACATCCATATAATATAGAAGTACAAAATATTATATGTTAGAGTGTCCTTTCACACTTGATGTCCAAGGGGAAAAACCACATGAAAAAAAGTGCCCTTGGTTAAGCCCTGTTCACACATAGCACTACCATAAGTGAGCATATGCCTACAAATCCCCCCTGTAGTGGAAGTGTGAACCTGTACAAGGTAGCAGATCACTCTCTGTATGAGAGTAAGCCCAAAGCTTTGCGGAAAGCTTCAAACTTTTCTCGAGGTAAAGCCTTTGTGAATAGATCTGCAACATTATCCTGTGTAGGGCAATAAGATAAATTCATCTCCCCTGCATGTAGCCTCTCTCTGACATAGTGATAATGAATCTCTATGTGCTTGGTACGTGCATGAAATACTAGATTTCGTGCCACGGCCATAGCACTCTGGCTATCAGTGAGAATGGTGGTGGGTGTCTGCTGACACTCACGAAGATCAGCCAATAGTCTTCTCAACCATACACAATCTACTGTAGCTGTAAAGACTGCCCTGTACTCAGCCTCACAAGTAGATGTAGCAACAGTGGGTTGCTTTTTACTCAACCAAGATATGCATGAACTGCCAAGAAAAAAACAATTCCCACTGGTGGATTGCCTGGTATCATAATCACCAACCCAATTTGAATCACTGTATGCATAAAGCTGCAAGCTGCCCCCCCTAGGATAGAACAAACCAAGATCCAGGGTACCCTTAAGATATCGAAAAATGCGTTTGACTGCTTGCCGGGCTGTGCATGAATTTGCTCAACAAAGACACCCCAAAAGATATGTCTGGTCTCGTGTTACACAAGTAAATGAGGCATCCCACTGCCTGGCTGTAAATGCCGGCCTCAAAAGGCTCTCCAATATCATGCATAGTAAGCCGTACACCTGGTTCTACCAGAGTAGAAATGGGCTTACATTCATCCATGTGAAACCTTTTTAGCAAACTTTTTATGTACTTAGTTTGCTGCATAACAATGCCATCATCTGTATGCATAAACTGTATGCCGAGATAGTAGTGTAAAGGCCCCAAATCTGACATATCAAATTCAGCTTTGAAATCTGAAATTTGTGCTTTGCTTGTACCTGTAATGAGCATGTCATCTACATACAAGATGACTATGAGAATTCACATACAATGTGCTTTCAGCTGGACTATTCTCATAACCTTGGCTGGTTAGATGAGCATGCATCTTATCATACCAAGCTCTTGGAGCTTGCTTTAACCCATACAATGCTTTGTGCAACCTGCATACTTTATGTTCCTCACCAGGAACTACAAAACCAATGGGCTGATTTACATATACTTCCTCCTGTAAATCCCCATTTAAGAATGCAGTTTTGATGTCCAATTGATGCACTTTCCATCCTTTATGGGCAGCCAATGCAATCACTGATCTTATTGTGGTCATTCTCGAAGTAGGAGCAAAAGTCTCTTCATAATCTATTCCCTTTTTCTGGGAGTAGCCTTTAGCCACAAGTCTTGCTTTGTACCTGTCAATAGTACCATCAGACTTTCTTTTGACTTTGTACACCCACTTTGTTCCAATTACATGCTTGCCTTTAGGCAATTCCACAAGATCCCATGTATTATTCTTCATGATAGAAGAAATTTCAGCTTGCATAGCTTGCGACCAATTGTGAGGATTACTGTTATTACTTAGTATTTCATCCACTATCTGTGTATTAAGACTTAAACTGAAAGTAGACTTGAACACAGATGTTTGATTGATTGATTGAAATTGTGATACAACATGCTCCTTATATAGGAGTCCAAGAGACACGAATGAAAAGACACATCCCATGACCAATAGTCATGACTCTAGGCGAAGAGACACATCCTTTGGATGAATAGCTGCAACCATTGGGTGAAGAGTTGCAACCCTAGAGCGAAGGGGTGTGACCAGTCGTCGAAGGAGTGTGGCTCTTGATGAAGAGGCATGTCTCTAGAGCGAATAGTCGTGACCTTCTGAGTGTAGGGGTCCTCTGTAATCATGTCTCTTCAATATCTGTAACCATGAGGAGACTGTATAATGAACTAAGTCACAATCGTGACATTCCCTCCCATTTAAAATAAAACCCATGTGATTAAATGAGAGTCGGTCGTCTGCCAAAGAATTCTTGGAGGAGTTGAGGATATTGTTGCATTTCTTCATCTGTCTGCCAAGTAGAATCTGACTCATCCAAGTCCATCCACTTAACAAGAAATTCTGTAGTAATCTTCCGTCTTGTTTCTTTCTGACGAACGTCCAGAATCTTCTCAGGAACAAGAATAATGTGATCATCTTCGATCTCAGGAACATAAGAAGATAACTCCGGAATAGATGAATCTCCTTGTATGTATTCCTTGAGCCAAGAGATGTGAAATGTCGGATGAATTTTTCCCCAAGATGGTGGAAGATCCAACTTATAACTGACAACTGAAATCTTCTTTATAACTTTAAATGGACCATAGAAACGCGGTCGCAACTTCGAAAAGACTGACTTTACTGTCTTATATCGATGCGGTGCAACATAAAGCAAAACCAAGTCACCTTCTTGAAACTCAGTATGCCTTCTGTGCTTATTCGCATACTTCTGATACTTCTGCTGAACATGAATCAGTCTGTCTCGAACTTGTACAAGAATATCTTGCATTTCGTGAATCAACTGATCTGCTAATGCCACCTTGTGTTGAAGAACAAAGTTTGTAGGCACAAGCGGAGTGTGACCATATGCTGCTTGAAAAGGAGTCATTCCAGTGACTGAATGCGGAGAATTGTTGTAAGCAAACTCCACAAGAGGCAAATATTCTTCCCAAGAAGCTAATCTTGTCTGAATATAATGTCTAAGCATTTCTTCCAAAATTTGATTTACCCTTTCTGTCTGTCCATCTGTCTGAGGATGGTAAGCAGAACTGAACAAGAGATTCGTACCAAGGGATTTGAATAAGGAAGTCCAGAAATGTCCAGTAAACTTCGGATCTCTGTCAGAAACAATAGATCTTGGCAATCCATGAATTCTGAAAATATGCTGTACGAACAACGCTGCAAGATCTGGAGCAGAAACTGTCTTCTTGCAAGGAATAAAATGTGCCATTTTGGAAAACCGATCAACCACTACTAAAATTTGAGCATTGCCTTTCTGCGAACGCGGCAAAGTAGTGATGAAATCCATGCTTATACTTTCCCATCTTTCCTGAGGAACTGGCAAAGGCTAAAGCAATCCTTGAGGAAGTTGTCGTGAAGCTTTCATAATTTGACAAGAGTGACAAGCTTTAACAAACTTAATAACATCCTGTTGCATCTGAGGCCAAAAGTATGTTGCTGATAACAGACGATATGTCTTGTTAATTCCAGGATGAGCTGCAAAGGGTACTTCATGATGCTCTTGAATAAGGAGTTTCCGCAAAGATGCATTGTGAGGAACACAAATGCGATCTAAGTAATAAAGTAAATCATCTGTAATTGTATATGCGGCAAACATATTCATTTCTGCAACAGTAGGATGAAGAGATTTGAGAGCTCGAAAGACATCTCCAAAGTCTCTATCTGTCAAATACTCATGCTTAAAACATGCTGGAATCTCCATCTGCACATTTGAGATAGCAAAGTTCGTAGCTCGAGGCATGCGGCTCAAAGCATCTACTACCACATTCTGTAATCCAGGAACATAGAGTATCGCCATGTGAAAATTCGCCAAAAATTCAACCCATCGTCCTTGACGAGGATTCATCACTGGCTGAGTAAAAATATAGGTCAAAGACTGATGATCCGTCTTAACCACTGAATCTGCACCAAGAAGATAATGCTTCCACGTTCTATAAGCATGTACAATTGCCAAAAATTCCTTGTCATAAACGGGATATCGCATTTGAATAGCCGAAAATTTATGACTATCAAAAGCAATAACACGATCATTCTGCATAAGAACGCCTCCAGATGCTCTATCCGAAGCATCGGTCATGACGTCAAACGGCTGAGTTGGATCCGCAATAGCCAAAACAGGCGTAGTTGTCAACGCATGCTTAAGATCATTAAAGGACTTTTCAGCTTCAAGTGACCATTGCAATTTATCTAACTTTGTAAGGGCCGTCAAAGGAGCAGCAATATCTGAGAACTTGTGAACCTTGGTGTGGTAAAAATTTGCTAATCCCAAGAAAGATCGCACATCTGAAATTGTAAGTGGCAAAGGCCAATCAACAATGACCTGTATCTTCTTAGGATCAACTGCAATACCCTGTCCAGAGATGATGTGTCCAAGATATTCTACATGATCTTTGAAAAACTGACTCTTCTTCTTGTTGATGTACAAGACATTCGTACGGAGTACGTCGAAGACAATCTGCAAATGCTGCTTGTGATCTGCTAAAGTCTTACTGAAGACCAAAATGTCATCCAGATAAACGATGACAAACTTATCCAAGTAAGGACCAAAGATGTCATTCATCAAAGTCATGAAAGTAGCTGGGGCATTGGTTAACCCAAATATAATGACCAAAAATTCATAATGTCCATACTTTGTTTTGAAAGCTGTCTTATATTCATCTCCAATTCGAATCCTGATTTGATGATAGCCTGACTTCAGATCAATCTTCGAAAATACCTTTGCATCAAGCAACTGATCAAAGAGCTCATCGATGCGAGGCAAGGGAAACTTATTCTTGATTGTCTGCTTATTAAGGACACGATAATCAATGCAAAGTCGCATAGATCCATCCTTCTTCTTGACCAATAAAACTGGAGCACCAAAAGGACTTTTGCTTGGACGTATATGACCTTTATCTAACAACTCTGCCAATTGTCTCTGAATTTCTTGAGATTCTGAATAAGAAACTCGATAAGGAGCTCGAACTGGCGGTGGTTGTCCAGGAATTAGATCAATCATATGATCTACAGAACGTCGAGGAGGCAATGTCGTTGGCAGCTCGTCAGGAAATAAATCCTTATAAGGTTGAAAGAAGGGCTGTTGTAAATAAGAAATATCTGATGGCGAGGATTCCGATTGATCAACTGTATTGTCTTCTGCTTCTCGCAACATAACTAAGGCAGAAGTGTTGTCGCGTTTACGCACTAAGCGTTTGACTTGCATAGCAGAAACCACAGTAATCGGCTTAGAATTAAACAGACCTCATAATTCCATTTCTTGATGATTATGATAAAGTCGAATGGAATGATCTCGAAAGCTGATCAAAGGATCATACTCATATAACCAAGACTGTCCAAGGATCATGTCATAGTGTGACAAAGGCATAATAGAGAAGTTCAGCTGATCCTGATAGTCCTGAATCTGAAAATGCAACTGCTGAATCCGTTTGCTGCAATGCAAGAAAGAACCATCTGCAGAAATGAACGAACGAGCTCGCTGAAGCCTCCCGCCTCCACCCTGCACTGCGTGCCTGCACGCCCCCCCTTTTTCTCTGTCGCCGGTTCGCCCCCCACCTCTCCGCCGTTTCGCCTCTTCACCCCCCGCCTGCCTTCGCTCCCCTCTCCTCGCTATTGCGCCTCCCCCCTCCTCGCTATTTCGTCCCTTTCCTCTCCTCGCCGTTTCGCATCTTCACCCCCCGCCTGCCTGCTGCTGCGCCTCCTCCCCATTTCGTCCCCCCCCCCGCCTAGCCGCCTTTTGGTTTTTTCGCCCACTCTTCGCCTGTTCGCCCCCTTTCCGCCTGTTCGCGCCAGCGCCCCGCCTCCCCTCCCTTTCGCTTTTTTGCCGCCCCCCCCAGGGCCTCTCCTTCGTTTTCCCCCTCTCCCTCCTCTTTCGTGCTGCTGGTCACCCCCGGGGGTTTTGTTTTTTCTTCATTTTCATCCGGTCTTCCGCCTCTTTGGGTGCAGCCCGCTTCTTGCAGGTTTTCCGCATTCGCCTCGCCTTCGCCTGAGCTTCAGACTCTGATGGAGACTCCTCCCGCCTCGCCTCAGAGGGACTCACCCGTAGCCCCCTCGCCCGCCCCCGAGGACATCCCCATCAGGCTTTCTCTTTCGCTGGAAGAGGAAGCGAGCCTCACTGCAGAGGTGGAACGCCTCCAGGCTCATTCCACCATCTGCCGTATAGTCGGCACTCGCCCCAGCAGAGGGGAGATCAGGGATCTTCTTCAGGCTCGCCTCCTTGCAGATGTGGGCAAGATCCTAGATGTACAGCTCCTGGGCCGGGGCCATTATCAGATCGAGTTCGAGGCCGCCCAGAGCGTTGCCAAGGTCCTTGCCATGAGTCCTCTGGACATCAGGGGTGCTCGGGCTTTCTTCAGACCTTGGCAGCATGGATTTGACCCAGCAGCGGCGGAACAGGGAGAGCGCCTCTTCCATATTACAGTTTGTTTCCCTAGTCTCCGCCGGGAGTATCTTCCGCTCCTCTCCAGGCTCGGAGCATTGGTGGGCTCGGTACTAGAGACGGGCCCCTCAGCAGCTTCAGTGGTGGCCAGAGCAACTGGGCTACCTTCGGTCAGAGTGTTGGTGTCTGACATCTCCTCCCTTCCTAAGGTCATTCAGCTACCTAGGATAGGGGGGGGGTGGATAGATCAGAGAGTGGAGTTCTCGGGGCTCCCGAACCAGTGCTTCATTTGCAGGCAGGTCGGTCATCTGGCCAAGGCCTGCCCTCGCAGGAGACCTCGACCCTCACCACCGCCGCAGGCTACTGATGGCCCGCCCACAGATTCGGCTCGGCAGGCTGCCTCAGGGACACCTGCTCAGGCCACAGAGACCTCGGAGTGGCAGCCTGGACAGGGGCGCCGCCGAGGGAGACAGCCACAGCAGCACACACAGAGACCGCTGCAGCAGCAGCCACAGTCTCAGCCTCACTGGGTTCCCGTGAGGAACAGCTTTGCTCCCCTTCAGGAGGAGACCCCTGCAGCGACCGAGGACCAGGAGATGCCAGCTCCCCCTTCTTCACCCCCCCCACCCCCGTCCCCTCCCACCGACTCGTTTCCACCTTCGCCTCCTCCCGCCCCCGCTCCGGTTTCGGCAGCGGCTCCCTCTCCACCTCCCTCGCCTCCCCCTCCTCCCCCTCCGCCCGCCTCACCTTCCCGGGAGACCCTGGCTGTTCCCTGGCGCTCACCTGCAGTCCGGCGAGCGCTGAGCACTGACCTCGCTCGAGCATCACAGAGGAGACCTATGCCGATTAGGGCCTCACGGATTTCATCTATCCGTAGTCGGCTGAGTCGCCTTGGCATTAGACAGCGCTCGGAGGCCTTTGATTATACCTTTACACGGCTTTTTGGAGCAGAGGGCCCCCATGAGCCAGCACCCATTCGAGTTCATGTAGTGATACCTCCGGCCCGCGGGGAGGAGGCACTAGACTCAGCGGTGGCCTTCTCGTTCCCTCTATGTGGACCTTGTGATCGGGAGTGGACTCTAGAGCTCGCTCTCAGCACTTTGAAGACTCAAGCAGTTGAGTTTTCTCACCACATGAGTGATCTGGAGGTGACTCATGTGATAGGCCGACTTTGGGAGTTGGCTCATTTCTTCTTGGATCCCGGGAGTGTGGATACCTCAGGGATTCGGCATTTGGTCGTGCGCATAGTGGCAGACTTGGCACGCGACCCTGGATATGTGAGTATACACGAGGTTTCTCTGTCAGAGCAGGAGGCAGTCGCCATGGGCCACAGCCACTGGCGCCTGATCCGGGATTCTTGCAGTACACCGGGTGGGCAGATTCGCAGCCGTTCGGATGGGGACTACTCTCCATCCAAGCCGCTTGCGAAGGCCCGCCGTACGGCTGAGACAGCATCCTCCTCAGCAGGGCATCCATGAGGATCATCTCATGGAATGTACAGGGCCTTGGCGGAGCACACTTTATACGCTATCGAGGTTGCTTGAGGCAGGAGCTTCAGAGATGCCTGGTTGGTGGCAGCATTGACATTTTGATGATGCAGGAGCACCACTTGGGTGAGAGCAGGATCCGGAGATATGGTTCGGTGATGCCTGGTAGATGGGACACTTTTTGGTCTGCAGGGTTTGGTCCTTTGGGTGGACAGGGAGGAGTATGCATGGTTATTGCAGATGTATGGCGGCAGGCCATTATGGATCGAGGGATCATTGTGCCTGGTAGAGCACAGTATGTCATTCTGAGGATGCATGATGAGCTATTGGGTGTGCTTAACATCTATGCGCCCAATCATGCTAGTGCCAGAGCAGAGTTTTGGACTCAGGTTACAGATGCATTGCCAGAGGCCGCACATTGGTGTGTTGGGGGAGACTTCAACATGCTCGAGGACCCGGCAGATAGGGTGGGAGGCAGTCATGTTACAGTGCATGGCACGGAGCTTGCAGCTTGGGACCGGTTTTGCATGTCACTGAGGATCACTGATGCATGGCAGCATGGGGCTTTCTCCCGGTCTCAAGACAGTCTTAGTTTCTCTCGGTCGGATCGCCGGCAGGGAGGGACTAATTTATCTCGGATTGATCGCTTTTATGTGGGCGATTGGTTAGGGGAGCGAGGGGGCTCCGTCGGCATTCTTGCTGGCACCTCATTTTCAGATCATGCGCCAGTTATATTGACATTGGAGGAGGGGACACGGGAGCCCAGCTTGCAGTTGAGGATCCCAGAGAGGGTACTTGCAGATCCCAGTCTCGCTGAGGACATTGAGAGGATCTGGCATGATAGTCAGTGCTCTGACCAGGATGCAGCGGGCCACTGTGCCCAGGGACTCATTGATCTTAGCTCTTTTCTACATGCTGCAGCTTTGACACGACTGGGAGAGATTCGCGAGCGGGAGCAACGGCTGAGACGCAGCCTTGCTTCGCTACAGCGCCTTCAGGAGCAGCAGCCTGCATGTGAGTGGGTGGCGTCCCAGCTGAGCCAGGCACGCCAGGAGGTTAGAGAGGTAGAGGAGCAGAGACATGAGTTTTACTATCGTCGTCAGGCCTCTCAGTGGACGCAGCTTGGTGATAGAGTGACTGGGGAGTTTTTTGAGATCACTGGACCCCGTCATGCGCGAGCAGGAGTTCGCCAGCTTGGTAGACCGGATGGATCGATAGCTACTGAGCTCGGGGAGATCAGAGCCATTGCCACTGCTTTTTATAGTGACCTGCTTTCAGCGGAGCCAGCCACTGAGGATCGAGATGTGTGCAAACAGACTGTGTGGGCCCATGTGCAGAGGAGGGTCACAGACCATATGCGCACAGTTCTAGGTGCGCCTCTGTCAGAGATTGGGCTTGCCGAGGCCTTGAGGGTCCTGCCGCGACATAGTTGCCCAGGGGAGGACGGACTGACGCCGGCCTTTTTTATGCGCTATTGGGACCTTTTGGGGCCAAGCCTCCGCAGGGGCTTTCAGCATGTTTTGGACACTGGGGTGATGCCGCAGAGCTTTTCAGAGGGCTTGATCTATCTTATCCCCAAGGGGGAGGGAGTATCGGATGACATTCGGCATTGGAGGCCTATTACGATCCTCAATACTGTCTACAAGGTCTTAGCAAAGGCCTTGAGTTTGAGGATCCAGCCCTTCCTGGGGGAGTTGATTCATGCTACTCAGACAGGATTTGTCAAGGAGCGCAGTATCCTTGACAACATCTTTACTTTCTGGGAGGCGACGGCCCGAGCTAGGTTTCTTGGCGAGGACTTGGTCGTGATGCTTCTCGATTTTGAGAAGGCATACGATAGAGTTGATTGGGGATTCTTAGAGGGCACTATGCTACGCCTGGGCTTTGAGCCAGGATGGATCAGAGGGGTGGCAGCTTTGTATTCCACAGCTCGCAGCCAGGTGCTGATTGCTGGAGGTCGGGGGCCGAGTTTTGAGCTGACCAGATCAGTCCGTCAGGGGTGTCCTCTCGCCCCTTTCCTTTTTCTCTTCTTTGCGGAGGCTATGAGTATGTATTTGACGGCAGAGGAGGTTGGTTTGAGAGGACTTCAGCTCCCAGTCCGGGGGGAGGATTTGCTTGATGCTGAGTTTGCAGACGACACGGGCTTATTTTTGCATGGCCAAGAGGCCAATCTTATTCGGGCAGAGCAGTCGCTCCAGGTTTTTAGTGCAGCTTCGGGAGCATTGATCAATTGGCGCAAGACAGTGGCCTTTTGGATCAGTAGTGCTCCCACTCCGGCATGGAGCCCGGACCCCGGTTTTAGATGGATTCCTCCAGGCACAGCAGTGCGGTATTTGGGATGCCAGATTGGCCTTGATTTGTCACCTGAGCAGCAGATTGCCCCGCTTCTTCTGAGCATTCGGAAGAAGCTATTGTATTGGAGTACAGCTCGACTATCCTTGGCTGGGAGGGTGGTGGTGGCAAATCAGGTGCTGTTAGCGACTATGTGGTACATTACGTCTTGCTGGATTTTCTCGAGCTCTTGCATCAGCCAGGTACAGAGGCTGATCAGGAACTTTCTGTGGTCTGGGCGGGACGGTCAGCCAACTCGGGCAAAGGTTGCATGGGCAGTTATTACACTTCCGCTGGCTCAGGGCGGTTTGGGCATTATAGATCCAGTCGATCAGAGTAGAGCCTTATTGGGGAAGCTTATTGTTCGGGGGTTGCTTCCAGGCGCTGAGCCTTGGAAAGAGCTCCTCTTGCAGCGACTGCAGGCCCGGGCGCCTCCTGCAGGGGGTACTTGGGCACCAGAGATTCGCTGGATCTTCATAGAGATGAGGAGGACAGGCCTCAGTAGAGGATGGGAGGACAGATTTGCTTTGAGTATCCTGAGAGCTTGGGAGCTGCTGAGACCGGGGCTCTCCCAGCGGCCTCCTTCTTGTGTTGAGGAGCGGGCCAGGCAGCCGCTCATCTGGAGCCCAGCGGTTCGTACAGAGCAGGGTCATATGCTGGGTTCTCGGCCTCGTCTAGCCTGGGGACCTTTAGCGGCAGGCCCAGCTCGTAGTTTTGGAGACTGGCAGGCTTTCTGCAGTCTACCAGAGGAGACCCAGGTGGAGAGGCTGAGTCACTTCAGAGGGGGGTTGATTATGCGGGATGATATTCAGGAGGCACTTACAGAGGAGTGGTTCACACCTCTCGAGCCAGTGGCCCCACGGTGGATGGGAGCCTTTACACAGTTGGAGATCCTGATTGCTGTCAGAGCTAGCACTGAGGATGGCAGATGCCTCTATTATGAGATTCAGGATGAGGGCAGACTCCAGAGAGTGGAGGTGGAGTCGCCTTTGGTTGCAGAGTGCACCTTTCAGAGGATTCGGGTAGTGGCTGCCGCTTCTCGGAAGTGGCATATTGACCCCGACCCTGCTGACGTGCTCCCGGATTGGCGCATATGGGCATATGCAGCGCGCCCCTTGGCCCGGCTACAGTGGGACCCCGGGGAGTACGAGTGGCATGATCCTTATGCATCCCTTGAGGCCACAGAGATCACCTTTTTCCAGTATACTGTTCGGCTGGGACGGCATATTTTGACGGCGAGGAGGACGGTTTCTCCAGCGGCAGCGGGGCATTGGCGATTGCAGGGACTATCACAGGAGTTCCTGGAGGATTTCTGGGCTCGGCTCTGGGCTAGTCGACAGGCCCGCAGGATCTCGGCTTTTCAGTGGTTGGTCGCCCACAGGGGCTCAGCAGTTGGCACTTGGCTTGTTTACAGCGGTCTTCCGGCGGCCTGCGTCCGATGCGGCCACCCTATGGAGACACAGAGACATTGCCTTTGGGACTGCCCTCAGGCACAGCAGATTTGGCTGCGGATGCTGCGTATTCTGGCCCCCCTCTCTCCAGAGGGTATGTTTACGTGGGGTGCCGCTGCTTGGTCGACTTCGTCAGGGCCTGCTATGGGCTATGAGATGGAGCAGGGCAGTCAGGCCATCAGATTTATTAGGGGCCAGCCTCGCCTGGTTCCGGCACCGGATTTCTCGTCCGCCAGCTGGACACAGGAGAGGGATTTACGATGGGAGCTCCTCAGTAGCCTCACCATCTGGTTCACCTGGAGGGCCCGGTGCTTTACGGCCTTTGAGGGGAGATTAGAGCCACCAGCAGAGACTGTTCGGGGGATTTGGCAGGAGTTGATCCACACCCTGCGAGGACAGTACGACCGCATCCGGGGAGACTCGGATGAGGCGATCTTACGGCGCCAGGCCTTTCACACCACTTGGCGCTGCGGCCCGTTCTACACCCTACACACGGGATCCCCCCGTTGGCACTACAGGCCACCTGTTTGGCTCTTCCCCCCCCCCTATTGTATGATTTAGCCGCTCAGTTCTTTAGACTGATGCTTGTATTTTGCAGCACCTAGGGAGAGTCTCCCGGGCTGCCATGATGTATTCACTGCTCTTCTCTCTTTTAGGAGCAGGAGAGATCTCTTTTGTAGCCCTACGGGCGTTTTTTACATAACTAATGAAAGGATCTTTTCTCGGAAAAAAAAAAAAGAAAGAACCATCTGCAAGTTCCACTTGGAAAACTTCCGCACTCTGCTGAGTAGGTAATCGTAACTTGCTGACGAGAGTAGTTCCCACAAAATTAGTTGAGCATCCACTATCAACAAGAACATTGATAGGATGCTGGCCAATAAATCCCAATAAGCTCAAAACTTGATTGGAAAGGTTAACAGGCACTGAAGTATGGTTGTGGGCATTCAGCATCAAAGCACTGACAACTTTAGAAACTCGCACTGCATGAACCACCTGCTTGCCTTTTTCTGGCGCAGAAGGATGATGATGTCCATGTTCACCTTCTGGGAAACATTCCATGTTGGAATTCTGGCGAGAATTACGCTTTGGGCACTCATACCACCTGTGTGGTCCATGGCAAATTGTGCAAAGACCTGAAGGGTTGGCCTGAGAGGTTGAAGGTGCCGATGTAGAGGCTTGCTGACCTGCTGAGGTATCGCGGCGAAAATTGCGGCGATTGTTGGGTCGGCGATCTTGCCAGTTGCGTCCTCGATTCCGATTGTTGTTGTTGGAAGAGGATCCTGTTTGTGAGGCTGCTGCCTGACCTGAAAATCTAGGCCGAAAGGACTGTTGCCGAGTAGATCGCTGACCAGAGGATTGGGAATATTGAGACGCAGGTTGAGAAAAATTTCCTCTGCGATTGGGCTGGGAGAAACAAGCACCGTTTGAGGACCGATTGCCAAAGAAGGATGTCCTGGGTTGTCGTCGTAAATCTCCAAGGCGCTCTACGTAGGCAATAGCAGCATCAATGGTGAGAGGGTTAAACTTCTGCACATCTTCCTGTAAGTTGGGTTCAAGCCCATCGATGAAGCTGTGTAGCTTATCAGCGGGGCTGAGGCTCTCAATTTCCAGAGTTAAACGTTGGAACTCTGTGATATATGCGGCTGAGGATCCTGTTTGTCTCAGGCAGCGGAGAGCAAACCGAGCATGGTAGTCCGCACTGGCAGGTTCAAAGGCCTTGCGGAGGGCGCGCCGGAATTTATCCCAAGTAGGAGTGTGTTTACCATCTGCAACACGTCGTTGCCACCATAGAAGTGTTGTATCCTTGAGTAGGGAACTGGCTAAAGCAACCTTCTTGCTTTCGACCAAATCGGTATTGGTCAAATATACCTCCATTTTGAATATCCATTGGTCAAGCACGCGCTTGTCGCGGCGACCATTATAAGGGGCAGGCAGTTTGACATCGAGTTTCTTTTTTTGTGCAGCAGTTAATATTTTATAAAGAAGTTGGAGTTCTGCATTGTTTACCTTGGCAGTTGGATCTGGTTCATCTTCATTGTCTGCTACCGAAGTCTCTGAAGAAGATGGTTGTGGATCACTGGCTGGTGTGCGCGCTGGATGGGGCCGCTGCAACTGGTCGAGTCGTCTGCTGATGGTAGAGAGACTTGTCGAAAAAGTCTGCTGAAGTGTCGCCATCTGATCGCGTAATAATGTAATGGCCTGCATTTGCTCGTCCTGTTGCTGGCCCTCGGCCTCTGAGATAGATGCCATGTTGGATCTGCTAGAGGGAGTAGCGCGGAGAAGCCGGTGAAATATGTGGTACTGCTGGAGGAGAGAGTGACAGTGAATCGTCTCCCAATTTTGCTAAGAAATCGGAGCCTAACTCCGAAGGCTCGAAGTCTTCCACCTCGTCGAGAGGAGGTGTCTCTGCAGGGGTTAAGGGAGTGTAATCGGGCACAATGAGCTCGCTGTATACTCGAACCAAGGGCTGGAGCGAGATGATCCAGTTCACTGCATCCACACGGCACTCGTCCAGGAAATATGCAAGGTGCGGGTACCGTCCCAAAATAAACTCGTAATGAGCAAGATGGTGTGCTGGACACGTCAAGTAAATATGCCAGATCACCCACGCCTGGAACTGAGTGGCGTGGCGGTGACTGATGTATAATAAAAAGTCCAGGGGACCTGGTACATGAACTGGAGCCGGAACAGGTTCTGCAACAGGTTCGGGTAATGGGGCGGGCTCCGGTGTGGGTGTCTCGCGAGAGTTTTCGGGCAATATGGCCTCCGGGACCTCGTCTATGTACGAGATGTAAGGCACGGGCTGATTGCTGTTGGGTTCCATTGGACACCTGGTTGAGAAGGGGAGTGTGTGCCAGAGTGGAGAAGAGTCCCTGGTGTGGCAACGTGGGAGAGGAGCGCACCGTGTATGGAACAACGTGCAAGAGAAGCGAATGGGCTGGCCGGCGGATGAATCCGTTGCGCTGGCCCCATTTGTTCTTTTATATTTTTTTATTATTTTTTTAAAGGCGTTGGTCGGCTGGTGGGTGTCCTTGCGCTGGTCGGCGGCAGCGGGTGTCCTTGGGCTGGCGGCTGTTGGGTGCTGGCACCCGAATGCTCACGTGGCTGGTGAAAGCCACGTGGATTAAAGGCTTAAGTGTATAAGCCTTAAATCATAAGGCTTTTTATTAATCTGAAGCGTTACGTTTTTTTTTATAAAAAAGTTGACGCTTCGCCGACTGGAAAGATGCGCCGTTTCGAAGGCTGGGATCACATCGCCGACTGGAGGGTGCGCCTCTTCAAACAGTGCTGAATCGCCGACTGAAGATGCCACCAGCAGTCGCTAGTTGCTGAATAGATTAAGGCGGCTCACAACTTGAGCTGGTGGATGGCGGGGCGAGCCATGCGCTTGAAGGCGAGTTGGCGCCCTACTCTCCAGGAGTCATGCGAAGAGGTGCCATCTCTTGGTGTCACCGTGCGTGTGAAGGGGTGCGAACCCATACACGAAAGGGCACAACCCGATGAAGAGGCTCACGAAGGGCTAGCAACAGGAGATCACTGCATACTCACCGGGTACGCCACACACACATCTGTGCATCCGTCTTCTATATGTGAATTAAGAAAGAAGGTTTAGGTTACCTCATACTCGTAGGTGCAGGTTCCATCTTTCTTCTGCTTCCATACAACACCGAGAGGAGAGTAGAGCGGAGAGGGTGAGAGGCTCACAACCGTAGGCCCGGGAAAAAATTTTGCTCTGATACCACTGTGAGGATTACTGTTATTACTTAGTATTTCATCCACTATCTGTGTATTAAGACTTAAACTGAAAGTAGACTTGAACACAGATGTTTGATTGATTGATTGAAATTGTGATACAACATGCTCCTTATATAGGAGTCCAAGAGACATGAATGAAAAGACACATCCCATGACCAATAGTCATGACTCTAGGCGAAGAGACACATCCTTTGGATGAATAGCTGCAACCATTGGGTGAAGAGTTGCAACCCTAGAGCGAAGGGGTGTGACCAGTCGTCGAAGGAGTGTGGCTCTTGATGAAGAGGCATGTCTCTAGAGCGAATAGTCGTGACCTTCTGAGTGTAGGGGTCCTCTGTAATCATGTCTCTTCAATATCTGTAACCATGAGGAGACTGTATAATGAACTAAGTCACAATCGTGACACCAATGCTCATTCTCATGTGCTTCTTCATAAGAAGAAGGCTCTTCTGAATCAAAGAGACCACCCATTGCGAATGCAGACTCCCCACGATGTACATTCAAAGCATGGCTGGAACTAGCCCTAGTTCTACCTGTGAGTGGAGCTGCAAGTTTGCTTTCTTGCAAAGTTTTCAGCAACCATCTTGGCACTGACTTGGCTGTGTCTATGGTTGTTTGCTCTTCCCAGACAAGATCTTCCACTTCTTCCATAGAAGGGGGCTGAATGGCTGGCTGGTCCACATGTTCTACATGTGGATTTTCTTGTGTAGGGGCTGGCTGATCTGAATCCCCCCTAATTGCAATGGGTAAAAGTCCATCAAACGTGTCCTGTAAGCCTGTATCATTGCTTTTATACAAGTTGTACATGGGCTGTTCTGAATTTTCAGCAAATACCACATCTCTACTGACAAAAATCCTTCGTGTAGTTGGATTATAAAGACGGTATCCTTTGCTCTCATTGCTGTAGCCCACAAAAATGCATTTAATTGCTTTGTCATCTAGCTTTGTTCGGAGTTGTTCTGGCACATGTGCATATGCCAAACACCCAAATGTACGCATATAATCCACTGTTGGCTTTCGGCTATACCAAGCCTCAAATGGTGTTATGGTTTTCAAAGCTTTTGTTGGACATCTGTTCAACACATGAGCTGCACACATTATAGCTTCCATCCAAAATTTGTGAGGCAACTTTTGTGCTTTCACCATGCATCTTGCCATCTCCATGAGAGATCTATTTTAACTTTCAGCTACACCATTCTGCTGCTTTGTATAAGGCACAGTACATTGGTGTTTGATGCCCTTTTGAAGCATATAATTCTTGAATGCATTTGACATGTATTCTCCACCTCTATCTGAGCGGAGTGTTTGGACTTTACATGCACACATATTTTCAGCCATTGCTACAAAGTGTCGAAAGCATGTAAACACATCTGCTTTTGCTTTCAAAGGGTAAGCCCAAGCAAACCTGGAGTAGTCATCAATGAATGTGACGAAGTAAAGATGCCCCCCTATGGATGGTGTCCGCATTGGACCACATACATCACTATGTATGAGCTGTAATTTACTTTCAACTCTAACAGCTCCATCTTTGGGGAATGGTTTTCGTTGCATCTTTCCCAAAATACACCCCACATACATGTCTTGGTGGAGACTCAAGAGGCGGCATATTATCAACCATATGATGCTTCTGCAAAAGCATCAAACTCTGAAAATTTACATGCCCAAAACGAGCATGCCATAGCTCTGCATCATGCATAGCAGGAGTGTGGGCAGCCACTGTATTTGCATCATAAGTGCGCTTGTCATAGCTGTCCAGCTTATACAAGCCTTTGTATCGTGTTCCAGAAGTGACTATTTCATAACCCTTTGATGGGTCTTTTACCAAACACTTCCCGTCTTCAGATTCAACCTTTAAACCTTGGTCGTTTATGGCTGAGACGGAGAGCAGATTTTTCTTTATCCCTCGAACATACAATACATTTTTCATACATATATTGGCACCATTGGCTGCAATAAGTATGACATTACCAATTCCCTTTACTAGATATGTGGTATGATCTGCACATGATATAGTGCGGCCATTTGAAGCATAAACCAAGTGCTAAAATACATCTTTGCATGAAGTGATGTGGCTCGAAGCACCACTATCAAAATACCATGATGCATTCTGTCTGTCAGATGCAATGCAAGACATATCAGTGTCTGAAGCACTTGGTGTGTCACTAGTGCATGTGACCAAAAAAGTGTACTCTTCCTGGATTACATTAGCTGATTGTTGTGCTTTGTCATCAGAAGAGTCTGCTACTGCATTGCCTGCTTCTTTCCTTTTCTCTTTTGCAATCCGCTTCCTACATTCACTGATGTAGTATCCAGGCTTATGGCAATAGTGACATTTGCCCTTCTTTTTGGGCTTGTTTGCATCCCCTTTGTCAGACTTTTCACCACTAGAAGAGGGCTGTCCATGACCAGCCTTGCTAGAGTGTTGTCCCCCATGCTTAAAGCTCTTTGCTTTACCCTTATCCTTGGCTGTAAATGCCTTTTCTCCACCACGGTTGCTCGATAAGTTTGCTCTTGTTTGCTCTTCCTGCAAGAGTAAACCCACGAGCTCTTCAAAAGTGACGGGATCACCACCTCCTCTCATTGAGAGGTTGAGAGAGGTGTGAAAGCCCAAGTAGGAAGGCGGTAAAGAATGAAGAGTGTTGGTGACCATCTGTCTGTCTGGGATAACCTCATCAATGTTGAGCAATCACTTTGTTGAGATGATTTGCCATAGAGTCACCCTCATCCATAGAAAGAAGATCCAATTGCCTCTTCAAGTAGGCAACTCTTGCCTCGTTGCGTACCTAATACATTGCTTCCAATGTGTCCCATGCAAGCTTCGATGTCTTGCATGAACGAATGTGCGGAATAATAGTCCTTTTCACTGAAAGGGCTATCAATGACATGGCCTGTGCATCTCTAGAGTCCCATCTCTTCTGCTCTTGTGTGGGAGCAGGATCTACATCACGAGCTCTTTGAGCACCTCCCCTTTGAGGCGTGGCTGGCTGTATGGTAAGTGGGCGTGTGTCATCACCACACACGATGCCCCAAAGCCCTTCGGCTACCAGCAAATTACGGATCATGAAACTCTAGAGGGAGTAGTTAGATCCATCCAGCTTGTCCTCCTGGGTGAGCACACCAAATGCATCTGTAGCATTCTGTGCCATGTCAACAAAATATATCTGCAAGCAAACCAAGCACCAATGTGCACTGCCAAGCAACCAAATGTCCTGTGCAAATGTATGCCTGCAAACCAAAGCAAGTGTAAACCTGCACCAAATTGTCCAATTACACACAATGTGTATACATACGCGACAAATCGCAGCTGTAATGCCCAATTACATGCTCCAATCAGAAAATCCCCAATTTTTATGCACTCCAATCGCTTCAATGTGCATCTAATTGGCCAATTTTCACAAAAGCCCCAAATTTCTGCGAATGAAAGAGACTCAATTTGCCGATTTTGACCTCAATTTTGAAAACCCCCAAATTTCTGCAAATGAGAGAGGTTCAATTTGCTGATTTTGACCTCAATTTCAAAAACCCCCAAAATTGCAGTCAAAGCAACATGCCCAATTTTATCAATTTGTCCTGAAATTGAGAAATCCCCCAAATTGCCTCAATCCTGTACTACCTGCAAACTTTCAAATCTTCCTTTGTTTTCTTTGTTTATTTTTTCTGTTTGCTGAAACAAAGGTACCTGGGCAGCAATGATGCACAGCCAGGGAAGTTGAAGTACGGAAGCACAGTCGGGAAGTACGGAAGCACAGTAGGTGGAGACGTTGCAGGTGGAGCCTCAACGAGCTGCAGGCGGGTGTGTGAACGGGGCAGCAAGATGCGTGCAGAGTGTGGAGGAGCCGCAGGTAACGCGCGCTCAAGTCGGAAGCAGCACAACGCTCAAGGTGTCGGACCCAGCTGCAGGTGTCGGGCGAGCAGCAAACGGCGAGCAAGCGAGTCGCTGGTCGGTCGGAACGGCGAGCGGCGTTGGGCGACGGAGACGGCCTAAATGGAGACGCCGGAACGGCGAGCGGCGTTGGGAGTCGTCGGTCGGCGGCTGCTGTGACGAAGCGCAGGCGGGCCTGGGCGGCTGCAGGAACGGGCGCCGGCCGGAGACGGAAGAGCCGCCCGTGAGCTGGGCGGTGGTGGTGGGCTCCCCACTAGTGCCGCCCGATACTGGTGGCTGGACGGAGGAGCACCGACGGAATCCGACGGACGGACGTCGACGGAAAAACACGTCGACGGAAATTTGCAGGCGACGGAAAAACACAACGTCGACGGAATTTCGCAGTTTTTTCTGCAGATTCTGCACAGGCACTAATCCAGGGCCAGCTCCTAGCTCTGATACCAAATGTTGGGTGTTGGACTCACACACTCACACACACAAACCTGCACATTAGGGTTAGGTGCAGGGTAGACAAGCTCACACACTGAAATGAGAGAGAGAGAGAGAGCCAAAAGTGTGGTATCCACAAAATGCAAGTCAACCCTTGCATGTGTGCCACATCCATATAATATAGAAGTACAAAATATTATATATTAGAGTGTCCTTTCACACTTGATGTCCAAGGGGAAAAACCACATGGGAAAAAGTGCCCTTGGTTAAGCCCTGTTCACACATAGCACTACCATAAGTGAGCATATGCCTACAATAGAGTCCGAGATAAAAGCAACACAGCGGAGCTTCTTCAGGTGAACTATGCTTTGATGTCTCGTATCATGCGGGACAAAGAGCCCACTTCCGTAAAGGAAGCCCTTTCACAGGATACTTGGAGGAAAGCCATGCAGGTGGAACTTGATGCCATCGAGAAGAACAACACTTGGGAGTTGGTACCGAGGCCGTCAAAGCGGTCAGTCATTGGTGTCAAATGGGTCTTTAAGACCAAATATGCGTCTGATGGGTCGGTGGACAAACACAAAGCCAGACTTGTGGCTAAAGGTTATGCTCAGCGACCAGGCATCGACTACGAGGATACCTTTGCACGGACAGCGCGGATGTCCACGATTCGGATCGTTCTTGCCCTTGCTTCTTCTCAGAGGTGGCCCGTGTATCAAATGGATGTAAAATCTGCGTTCCTTAATGGTGACCTGCAGGAGGAGGTGTACGTTGAGCAGCCTCCAAGCTTTATTGTTCCAGGATCTGAAGGGATGGTTTACAGGTTACGTAAGGCCTTGTATGGTCTTAAGCAGGCTCCCAGGGCTTGGAATCAGAAGATTGATTCCTTCTTTATTCGGACTGGATTTCAGAGATCGGTTGCAGATTCGAACCTGTATCTCTTTCGGGAACGCGGCATGGTCACGCTTATCATCCTTTATGTGGATGATCTCATTCTCACCGGCGGTCATGTGGAGCACATTGGAGTGACGAAGGCTGCCTTGTCAAAGGAGTTTGAGATGACCGCCGACTTAGGCTTACTCCACTTCTTTTTGGGATTGGAGATCTGACAGACCCAGAGGGGGTTTTTCGTCTCTCAGCAGCGGTATGTTCATGAGTTGCTTGAGGCCTTTGGGATGGAGAACTGCAAGCCTATTACTTCGCCAATGGACCCAAACACAAAGTTAACCGTTACTAATCCTTGTGAGCCAGTTGATGCCTCGCAGTACAAGAAGTTGGTTGGTTCATTGATCACGGAGGACAATGCGGCGGACCTCTTCACGAAGTCTCTACCTCAGGATACGCTCAGGTGGCACTCCAGCTCCCTTGGGTTGGTTTCACAACCAGGAGCTGAGAGGGGGTGTTAGAAGTCATCTCCTGTCTATATTTATACACCAGGGCCTCTGTTGTGGGTGTGCCCGCCCTGTATAAGGTGTTTTATCATTTTTCCTCACTCCCCGTATTTTTCCCTATTTTTTTCCATTTTTTTCCAGTGGTGGGGAGGGATGCCAGAGGTTGGCAGGACCACTTCAGGGCTGGCCGACTGTCCCAACTGCAGTCCTGTGGTGGCTGGCCGACTGCTCACAGATCATTCGTGGGCTACTGGATTGCTGGCCGACTGGATACATGCAATCGTGGACATTTTCTCTACTGGCCGACTGCACATGCAGTCGTGGAGGCCCTTCAGTGTTGGCTGACTGCTCTCATAGGGGCATATAAATAGGCCCCTTGCCCCCACCACTTCCTCATTCAGTTTTCTGCGGGATCTTGTGTATAGAGAAGAGTTTACACACCTATCTCTCTGTGTTTCTTGTGCTGTTTATTTCTGCAATCTACTTGCTCTTGTCTACCCAAGTTTGGTTATCATTTCCGCTGCATATTCTGACACACACGCCACACCAACTCGTCAGCAAACAGCACACCCACGGTACACTAGGACGTCCCCATCCAGTGTACTGGCACGACACAGCAGGCACACACACGAGAACAAGTCATGCGAAAACAAGTTTATGCATGTAAACATAAATGCATGTGCACATGTAATGGACGAAATCTCCCTTTCATGAAACTTGTACAAAGATTTCTTGTCGGGCACAAAACTGGCGCAACAGAAATGTGAAATCCTAGTTTTCCTATGGGGTGACAATCCCATAGGCAAAACACAAGTCTTGGCACGAGCCTTCCTATGGAGTGACAATCCCATAGACAAGGTCGGCAAAAATATCAATCCTACCATGGAGTGACAATCCAATGGATAAGACGCAATCTTGGTCATACACGAGTGGTAGCAAACAGGCTCCCGTCCATATGGCACAATACTGGTCACACACAGGAGGCACAAAACTGGTTCCCGTCTATGTGACACCAAATGACTGACCCTTTCACATGGGGCACTGGCTTGGCCACATGTGAACAGGGTACAAATCTAACCCCTCTATGGAGTGACAGTCCCATTGAAGTGACTCCACAAATGGAGATGGACCAAATGGTGACATGGAGAGGAAGATGGTGATGGTAATGAAGCTCTTTGCTCTTCACAAGGTGAATCTTCCAAGATGGCTCTCCACAAGTGATAATGATCTCTCTCTTCAAGAGGATACAAGCTTTTTATATACTTGAGGGAGGAGGAGGGGTCCCTGCTTTTTGCCATGCCTTGCTTTTGCTTTTCTCTTTTAAATATTTTAATAATAGTAAAAAATAACCAAAGTTCTTGATTTGTACTTTTGTAGCTTCAAGGCCTTGCTTTTTGGTCGTGGAGCTGCTTTTTGGAAAAGCGGCTTTTAGCTTTTTGATCCAGTTTGATGTCCTCTTTCCAATGGAGGCCAAATAGTTACATTCCCTCGTCTTTCTTCATATATAGAGTGCCTTCTGCTCATCTGGCAACATCTTTATGCCTTTTCTTTGACTGTTGTCTTTGTTCTTGATGGTACATCTTGTGAGGATTGTATTGTTAATCCTGCATATTGTGTACTAATTACTACTTCAGTACTTAACAAGAGACTTCAAGAGAACACTTGAAAGAAGGTTGAATTGAATTGATTAAACTCATTACAATAGGTCTCTTATATAGGAGATGAAGAGACACAGTTGAAGAGGCATGTCCTTTGACGAAAGGACATGACCATAGACGAAAGGATACAACTTTAGGCTAAGGGATGTGTCTATTCGATGTAGAGGCACAACCGTTCATCAAGGGATACAACCATTCGTCGAAGAGAGGTGGGTATTCGATGAAGAGGTACATCCTTTGGCGAAGAGTCGCAACCAATCGAGGGCAGGGGTTCCCTTGGCTGGTTACTCTTTGCATCTGCAACAGGAATCAGCAATGAAGAGAGAATCTGATACATACATACGTCACAATCGTGACATTCCCTCCCATTTAAAATAAAACCCATGTGTCAAATGATAGACATCCGTTTGTCAAAGAACTCCTGAAGAAGATTAGGGTACTGCTGCATGTCTTCATCTGTTTGCCAAGTGGAATCAGACTCATCCAAATCCATCCACTTCACAAGAAATTCTGTAATCAACTTTCTTCTTGTTTCCTTCTGTCGTACGTCAAGAATTACTTCTGGAACAAGGATAATATGGTTATCTTCAATTTCTAGTACATAGAAAGATAAGTCTGGAACAGGCGAATCTCCTTGAACATACTGTTTGAGCCAAGAAATGTGAAAAGTCGGATGAACCTTCCCCCATGAAGGTGGAAGTTCCAACTTGAATTTTTCTTAAGAATCTTGAAAGGTCCATAGAAGCGAGGTCGCAACTTTGGAAAAACCGACTTCACTGTTTTATAGCGGTGAGGCAACAGGACCAAATATCCTTCTTGAAAATCTGCATGTCGACGATGCTTGTTGGCCTGTTTTTGATATTTTTGTTGCACATGGACCAATTTATCTCGAACTTGCACAAGCACATCTTGCATCTCCTTAACCAACTTATCTGCCAATGCCACTTTGTGGCGTAGAACAAAGTTTGTAGGCACAAGAGGAGTATATGTAGGGTGGGAGGAACAGCTGCTGTGCTGGAGAGGCAGTAACGGGACCCTCGTACTCAAAGTCGGGGTCCTCCACTTCCTCGGGATCGTCCACGGAGGCTACTTCGTCTGCTTCCACTTCCTCGTTTGGTTCCGCCAAAGGGCTGGGCACCGGAGATAATGGAGTATAATCGGGGACGAAAATCTCACAATAGAATATCACAGGAGGGCGCGTGGAGAGGATATTGCAGAGGCCATCCACACTGCACTCTGGAAGAAAGTGTGCCAACTGAGGGTACCGTGACAGGAAGTACTCGAAATGAGCAAGGTGCAGTGGCTCGCAGGTGAGGAAAATAGTCCAGATCGCCCAAGTGTGGGATTCGGCTGCATGCGGGCTGTTGACATGTATGCGGTACACCTGTGAGGCTGGGGCTACTAGGATAGGAGAGTCCGGGAGACTTGGAATCCACCCAGCATCGGCGGAAAGTGGCACCGGTTCCGAAGTGGGGCACGCAAAGGGCTGTGTTCGGGAAGGAAAGCCTCGGGGATCTCGTCAATGTAACTCAGGTAGGGGATGTGCATGTAGGGCTCTTGCGGAAAATTGTCCATGAAGCATGCACATGAATGGCAAGAGCGCACACACAGGGTGACGTGGGCAGAGCCGGGAGAGAGGATGACAACGAAAGTGCAGTCGGCGGCATCCTGCCAGTCGGGGGGTTAAGCGTCGAATCGCCAACGGAAAGGGGGGGAGGGGGGGGGACGCTTCACACTCGCGCAACTTTTTTTTTTTTATAAGGGGCCCAAATGCCACGTAGCAACAATTGTTTTTTTTTTTTGTGGTTTATGGGTGACGGCGGCTTAGAATCGTCACGTACCCGACCGGAAAAGGGGGGTGTGCCTCTTTGAAAAGGCGCCGCAAGCTGCATTTGCACGATGCGAAGAGAGGGCAGTCGATACTCAGCAGAGAGGGGGGTTCAGGACCGGCAGCTGCACGAAGCGAGGAGAGGGCTCATGGACTGCAGCAAACGAAGCGAGGAGGGGGGGGTGCTCCATACTCAGCAAAGAGGGGGGGTCCCTGACCTGCAGCGAACGGCTACCACCACCGGCAACAGGGAGGGGGGTAATCCAGGTATGCAGAAAGGGTTCCCTCTCGGAGACACGAAAGGTGCATGTGTGGGTGTGGAATTTTTTTTTTTTTTACATCACCATGGGCAAAGCTTTACGCCAAGTCCACCATCGCTCCGCTGCTTCCATACAACACTGAGAAGAGGGGTGGAAGGGGAAGTGCCGCAGAGAGGGTGAGGGCTTCACAACCCACGGGTAGGAAAGGTTTTAGCTCTGATACCACTGTGAGGATTGTATTGTTAATCCTGCATATTGTGTACTAATTACTACTTCAGTACTTAACAAGAGACTTCAGGAGAACACTTGAGAGAAGGTTGAATTGAATTGATTAAACTCATTACAATAGGTCTCTTATATAGGAGATGAAGAGACACATTTGAAAAGGCATGTCCTTTGACGAAAGGACATGACCATAGACGAAAGGATACAACTTTAGGCTAAGGGATGTGTCTATTCGATGTAGAGGCACAACCATTCATCAAGGAATACAACCATTCGTCGAAGAGAGGTGGGTATTCGATGAAGAGGTACATCCTTTGGCGAAGAGTCGCAACCAATCGAGGGTAGGGGTTCCCTTGGCTGGTTACTCTTTGCATCTCCAACAAGAATCAACAATGAAGAGAGAATCTGATACATACATATGTCACAATCGTGACACATCTCTGCAAAAACTAGACACAAGCTAGTAAACAAACAAGTATGTATCATTCGCGTCTACTAGGTATCCCAGGTACTATCCAGGTAGTCTAGAGCCCAGTGGACTATCACATGCCATAAATCCAAGCATTGTCCACATATCAAAAACAGCACACAAAGTCAAAGAATTTCAAACATGCAATGCACAAGCAATGATCCTCATGCTCATGGATTGTCATGTCTTGTTTCATCGAAACCGTGCTGTGCCATCTGGTTCTGAGGAAAACCGCTCACGCTGTCGCTTAAGACCATCTGGTCACTAGAACCGCCCGAGAATTCTTCCATAGTCATCTAGGCCATCTGGTCGCATTGACCGCCCAACTATGAGATCCAATACAGTCATGTGGGCCATTTGGTCATAATGACCGCCAGGCTGCGAAGTCCAATACAGTCACCTAGGCCATCTGGTCGCAATGACCGCCCGACTACGAAGTCCAATACAGTCACCTAGGCTATCTGGTCGCGACTCGCAATGACCGCCCAACTACGAATTCCAAAAATATCTGGCATCGTTGCCATTCAATGGGTTATCTGGCACCATTGCCTCCCATATACAAATCTTGCTCTTTGGGCTTTCGGACAACGTTACCACCCAAACTAGAGCATATCCAATTAACCATTACAAAGCAAGATAATGATCAATTCCATTTCAGTATAAATATTCGCAATGAAGAGGACTAGAGATACAATCTCTCCCTCTTAAATCTATCTTTATCACAAGACGTTTCAAGCTTGTACTTCAAATACATCGGGACCAATTGCTTTCTCATAAACTCAAAGAATATCAAGGTAGCCCTTGAAGTACCCTTCTAGCATCCATTTCGCATTCATAGGCGAATAGTTCTTAAACTTCAAGAGGAATTTCCTGACCATCGTCTTTTCTCTTTTTCTCACGGAATGAAATACAATCTGTTCCAGCTACAAGATTTCTTCTTATTCTTCCACTTCTGGTGGATCCTCCAATATAGGCTCCTCCGGGATAGTCTTGTATATGGCTTCAATAAGCTAACATGAAAGGCATTATGTATCCTCCAATGATGTGGAAGGTCCAATCGATAACATACATCATTGATCTTCTTGGTAATCTGAAAAGGTTCATAGTATCTGAGAGCCAGCTTGGGTTCCTTGTTCTCCTTAGCTTTAGACTTTCTAAGTCTTGCTTTTTCAAATCCAATTCCCTTCTTCAAAGGTGACCTTCCTTCTATGTTTATCTACAGCTTTCTTTTGCTTGGCTTCAGATGTCTCAATAGCTCTTCGAACTTGTGCAAAGGCTATATTCAAATCTCGAACAAACTCATCCGAATGAAAGATCTCTTCCTTGGTCTTTAGAATAGACAACAACAATAGTTTGCCATAAATAATCTCAAAAGGAGCTTTGTCAATCGAAGAGTGAACAGTGTTGTTGTAGGCAAACTCAACCAATGGCAAGTACTTCACCCATTGATCCTTTGCTATGAGAGCATAACACTTTAGTATATCCGAAATAGTAAGGCTTGCAATCTCACTTTGTCTATCTGTTTGAGGATGATAAGCCGAAGAGAAATTCAACTCTGTCCCCATGTTGTCAAAAAGAGCTCTCCAAAGAAACTGGTAGTCCGAGGATTTCTATCCCCTACAATGGATTTAAGTAATCCATGATGTTTGAAAATCTGCTGAATAAACAATCTCGCCATATCCTCTATGCGGATAGTCTTCTTCACGGGAATAAAGTGGACCTTCTTATTGAATCTATTAATAATAGTCCATATTTCATTATTCCCAAATCTCGACTTTAGCAATCTAAAGATGAAGTCCATAGCAATACTTTCTCACGAAATATTGGGACATGTAATAATCCGACGGATTTTTGTTAATCAAACTTGATCTTTTGACAAACCAAACATTCTCGAATATATTGCTCAATGTTCCTTCTCATGCTAGGCCAATAGAAATAACTCTCTAAAGCCTGACTTGTTGTCATAATGTCTCTATGTCCCATGTAAGGTAGGCATGCCATTCTTTCATCACTTTTGGCTTCAAATCCTTAGTCACGCATCAACAGGTTTGCA
>NC_141046.1:3657500-3660000 GCF_041138505.1 Cibotium barometz
ACAACAATTTGTGTGTAAAGCATATTTAAATTTTTTAAAAATATCTTCATTTGCATTTGCATTGCAATGTCACTGCAACGTTGAATCGGACGTTGTTGTGATTATTGTAGCCTACTTCACCATTACTAAGTGATGCGACGGGTGGTGATTGTAGGTTTGTTTGTTTGCTACCTGTGTGCATTGTGCCACTGTTTCAGATGGCATTGCGCACTTCCAGGTTTTTGTTTGTATTCACCCATGTGAGTATATGTCACTGTTTCGGGCGGCAATGTATCACTTCCGGGTCTTTCCCTCTTCTCTTTAGGCACCACCTATGTACAACTTTGTCACTGGTTCGGGTGGCATTGTTGTAATTCCAGGTTCCCATATCATAGATTCTAGAATATAGATTAGTTTCTAGAACACCCCAAGCATTTGTACTCAGTGCCACTGATTCGGGTGGCGCTTTAAGCACATATGTTCCCTAGGAATGGTAGGGGGGAGGCAATGTTGAGATAGTCGAACGTCTGTGCCACTGTTACGGGTGGTATCGAAGTTCAGCTAGCTTGATACTCTCTTTCACTCCATTTATTATGATAAGCTTTTGCATAGCCATGCATGGTGAAATCAACATTCATGATTCTATCATGCTTTAGATTTAGGTTTATAGCTTTGAAACGAGGTATATCCATAGTTTTCTTTATCTCGTGACTATATAGCTTAGGTATATCCATGGTGGAATCAACATTCTACCCATTTTACTATATATAGCGCATATCCATTGACTATTCTACCCATTTTACTTCATCTCTTGAGTCTTGTCTTGGTTATGTGTATACACATATATTAGCGCATATACGCGCTTATGTCTAAGCACTAATGCACACACATACACTATGTTTGTCCTTTGTTTGTTATTGTCTTCACGTCCTTTGTGTGTTATTGTCTTCATGTATTAATGTGGATAAACCAGTGTCACCACGAAACATTTCATGTCAAAACACATAGTTTTGGTATGAAACATTTCACCCCGTCACGAAGACAAAACGAAACGCATAACTGAAACATCTAAGTACTAATGCACACACACACATGTATTAATGCTTGTCCTTTGTTTGTTATTGTAGTCAAATTGGTTATGTAATCATTATCGCACAAATATTAATGTACACATGTACGCACTAAAGTGAATGTCTCCATCTATGTATTGTTATAAATTGTCCATTTTCATCTCGATAGGTTTACTGGTATACCTGGATTCAGCCATGAGCTTTTCAGAGCAAGAGTAAGCGCCTGCGCAAGCGTTACAGCAAGTGCCAGAGCAACTGCCTGAGGGATTTGCACGAAAACTCCAATTGACAAGGGACAAACGCTTGTGTCCCCTTCAAATGCATCTCAAATGTTACAGTTTGATCAAAGGCAGAATATAGTGGACTAGACTGTTTGCTCACACCATTACTTCGTCTTGAGGTAGCAGTGCACATAAGAGGCGTCGAGTGCATGTTAGAGGGTTTCCCAATTTGCGAAGGAGCATTCTCTTGCTGAGCTGATGCATTCTCTTGCTGAACTGACGCATTCTTTGACGCTATTGACGCATTCACTTGTGGACATACCACATCCTCATCCTGACCAATGCATCCTTGAGGGCATGATTCCTGTAATATGTGGCGATATTTGTTACCTTTGGTTACCATGGATACTGCCTTGGTATTTAGTTTTGCAGCATACTTATATAACTTAGTGCTAACGTTAGGTGGTGGATTAGAACAAGCTGCAACATTAACATTGACTCTGAATAGATGCTCCTTCACCCTCGTTGTACTGCCATGAAATTCGTGGCCACAAGGCTTACACTTAACATGAGATGTGTATCTACTACGCTTCAACTCTTCTACATAGTCCCACTCAGACCCTCGGGATCTACCCATTGTAATCTTAAGCCGTTTAAAGCACAAAATGACTCATGAGCAACTTTATATCAATAAATGATCATTGATGCCATAAAATAACCTACACATCTACCATTATACATTCTACACTTTCAAATTTCTATTTCTAATTTTGAATTCATATTGAAAAATAATTGTATACACAAACAAAGAAGCAAATACAAATAACAACAAATATCCACGCTTATTGAATCCTACTACCCCAATGCCATTTATGAAGCTAGCTTCTAACACGGTCTACCAACAATGTCCCACCCCTTAGACCCGAGTGTGAACTATGTTCGAACACAAGGGATTCTAGCTTTTGCAATTTAATAACCTATACCCCTGTGTGAACTATGTTCCAACACAGGGGATTCTAGCTCCTTTAAGTATTAAACCCTAGTGTGAACTATGTTCCAACACAGACAATTTTAGCTCCTTTAATTAACCTAACCCTAGTGTAAACCATGTTCCAACACAAGGGATTCTAGCTACTTTAATTGACCTAAGCCCTAGTGTGAACAATGTTCCAACACAAGGGATTCTAACTACTTTAATTGACCTAAGCCCTAGTGTGAACAATGTTCCAA
>NC_141046.1:3665000-3817500 GCF_041138505.1 Cibotium barometz
AAGCTTCCAGTTCGAAATGTATTCTCGTGGAATGCACTAATTGCAGGATATGCCAAACATGGGCATGCTAAGGAAGCACTCAACTGTTTCGAACAGATGCGACTTGAACACTTCTCTCCAAATGCTGTCACCTATGTTTACATCTTGAAAGCATGTGGCAGCATAAGAGCTACAGACAAGGGTCGAGAATTACATGTAGAGATTGCGAGAAAGGGGCTGGAAACAAACCTCCTTGTTGGTAGCACCTTGGTTGACATGTATGCTAAATGTGGCTTCCTTGCAAAATCACAGGAAGTGTTTGACAAACTTCCTGTTCGAGATGTAGTCTCATGGAATGCACTAATTACAGGGTATGCCAATCATGGGTGTGGTAAGGAAGCACTGAACTGTTTCAAACAAATGCAACACGAGGGTGTTTCTCCAGATGCTGTCACGTTTATTTGTAGTTTGAAAGCTTGTGGCATAATAGGAGCCGTAGGTAAGGGCCAAGAAATACACGTTGAGATTGATAGAAAAGGTTTGTTACAAAGAAATATTATAGTTGGCAACACTTTAATTGATATGTATGCTAAATGTGGTTCACTTGCAAAAGCACAAGAAGTGTTTGACAAGCTTCCAGTTAGAGATGTCATTTCATGGAATGCACTCATCTCAGGATATGTCAAACATAAGCATGCTGAGCAAGCACTGAACCTTTTCAAACAGATGCAACGGGAGGGCATTTCCCCAAATGCTGTCACATTTATTTTCACCTTGAAAGCTTGTGGCAGCATTGGAGACACAGACAAGGGCCAAGAAGTACATGCTGAAATTGCAAGACAAGGGTTGGAAAGTGACCACCTTGTTGGTAGCTCTTTGGTTGATATGTATGCTAAATGTGGCTTGCTTGCAAAAGCACATGAAGTATTTGATAAGCTTCCAGTTCGAGACCTTGTCTCATGGACTGCACTGATTGCAGGATATTGTGAACATGGGCATGGTAAGGAAGCACTGAACTGTTTTGAACAGTTGCAACAGGATGGCATCTCTCCGGATGCTGTTACATATCTTTGCAGCTTGAAAGCTTGTGGCACTATAGGTGCCGCAGACAAGGGCAGAGAAATACATGCTGAGATTTCTAGGAAAGGATTGTTGGAAAGAGATCTTGCCATTGGCAATGCATTGGTTGATATGTATGCTAAATGTGGCTTGCTTGCAAAAGCACGGGAAGTGTTTGACAAGCTTCCAGTTCGAGATGTAATCTCGTGGACTGCACTAATTGCAGGATACACTGAACATGAACGTGGTGAGGAAGCACTGAATTGTTTCCAACAGATGCTAGATGAGGGTGTCTTTCCGGATGCTGTTACATTGTCTTGCAGCTTGAAAGCTTGTGGCAGCATAGGAGCCACAGACAAGGGCCTAGAAATACATAGTGAGATCGCAAGGAGAGGGTTGGAAACAGACCATCTTGTCAGCAGCACCTTGGTTGATATGTATGCTAAATGTGGCTCCTTTGGTAAAGCATGGGAGGTGTTTGACAAGTGTCCAGTTCGAGATGTAATCTTGTGGACGTCACTAATTACAGGATATGTGGAACACGGCTGTGGTGAGGAAGCACTGAACTGTTTTGAACAGATGCAACATGAGGGCGTCTATCCAAATGCCCTTACATACGTTTTCAGCTTGAAAGCTTGTGGCAGCATAGGAGCCACAGACAAGGGCCAAGAAATACATGCTGAGATTGCCAGAAAAGGGTTGTTGGAAAAAGATGTGGTTGTTGGGAATGCATTGGTTGATATGTATGCAAAATGTGGATTGCCTTCAAAAGCTCAAGAAGTGTTTGACAAGCTTTCAGTTCAAGATGAAGTCTCGTGGAATGCACTAATTTCAGGATATGCTTATCTTGGAGAAATTGAAAGTGTTTCCCGTATTTTTGACAGAATGGTAGAAAAAGGTATAAAGCCTGATCTGGTCACATTTGTTCATGTTCTTAATACTTGTAGTCACACAGGTCTAGTAGATAAGGGCAAGGCACACTTTGAGGCCATGGGTAGAGACTATGGCATCATCCCAACTCTTGAACACCATACTTGCATGGTTAACCTTCTTGGTCGTGCAGGCCAATTAGACAATGCGGTAGCAATAATCAAGAAGATGCCATTCCATCCTGATCTTGTGGTGTGGTGTATTGTGTTGGGTGCTTGTCAAAAGTGGGGCAACGTGGAGATTGGAAGACAGGCCTTTGAGCATGCAGTGCGATTGGAGGAAAAGGATGGTGCAGCTTATGTTTGTATGTCAAACATCTATGCAGATGCTGACGTGCAGGAGGATGCTGAATAAGGTCAAGGCAATGAGAGTGGAAAAAGAAACAATCATGGATGAAGCCAGGACATAATTGGTGGACTGATGCCTGTAGAGTCATGCATTCGTTGTGGTTGGGGATTAAAGACTTTTCCAAAGCAAAGATTAAAGAGCAAAGCTAAACGAAATAAGAAGGGTATGTCTGACATCTGCATTGGGTGTATGGGGCATAAGGACGATGCAAAGGAGGATGTGTTGTATGGGCTCAGGGATCATCGTGCATGCTCTTGTTATTACATGAAAGAGGAGTTGGGTAGGCAGGACATCTAGGATGCCGTGAAGAAAGATGTGTTTTGTGGGCACAGTGAAGATGGCATACACCATAGAGGATGCCCATACGTGTTGTAAACAGTCTGCAGGTATGGTATGACTGCCCTTTAGCTAAGGCATTCACTATTCTGGTCATACAACAATTCCTGCTTGTCACCCTGGGCCTATTCCAGTGGCCCGCCAAGGGTGGTGGGTGGCAATTCTACCAATTCAACTTCTTGCATACCACATGGGCAGGAAATGCTGTGTAATCAGCTTTATATCACAGATACAGCACTGAAAAATTCTTGTCAAATTCTGTATCAGGGAGTAGGTCGCTTGGCATCTTCCAGAGTTTGGCCACATCACCTGTAGCCTCTTCTTCTCCAGATCTGAGTGACGTGGGTTGGACTCAACCTTGCCAAGCTGGATTTTTTCTACCTTTACAAGTGCGCATGTGATAGGGGAAGCTCATTTGGCATCCTAGCAGGTATCACTTTCTACAACCACACTCCAGTGGTGCTCCTCCTGAGGACTTGTAGCAGAAGGACTCACAACAGTCAGCTAGACATCTGAATTGCCTCAGACAGGACCCTGGTGTGTGCCAGTGCGCATGGAGGAGATCTGGGAGACTGCCTCCCCTGGCTCAGCCACCTCCGAGCTTGGCAGTGCCATTGCTGCAGAAGCAGGAGCAGAGCCTCCACTGTTGCCTAGCCTCACCTTGGACTAGACTCTAGCTAGCCCTTGGATCAGTGCCCAGATGGATGCTTCCCGCTTTCTTGAGGCGATGGGAAAGTCAGCGGATCGAGTTTCGCTACCACGCTAGAGCTTCCTCCTAGACCCAAGCAGGGGACAGTTCTTTCTTTGCCATGTTTGGACTCCACCACAAGTGTGACTGAGTTTGCTGCCTTTGAGAACCAAACGCTAGAGCTTCCTCCTAGACCCAAGCAGGGGACAGTTCTTTCTTTGCCATGTTTGGACTCCACCACAAGTGTGACTGAGTTTGCTGCCTTTGAGAACCAAACGGGGTGATGAGAGTCCAGCTGCTAGTCTTCGGATTCCTACAAGATGCTCCTTCTGGAAGATTGGAACTTAGCCCAGCAAGGCAAGGCTCTCCAGCATCACTCACAGCACATGAAGGCAGTGGAACCACTGATCTCCTTTTCCTGGTTCATAGTGGATTAGCTTGAAAAAGTTTTCCGGGCCTCCCTCACATGAAGTGCTTGTGAGAGGATGGACTTGGAGTTTCTTTCCTTGAGCAGTAGTGGGATCTCAAGAAGGCTTTCACGGTCTTAGGAAGGCCTCAATGTATGGGTCACATTTTCATGAAGGCCGGTCTTAGGAAGCCTTCAATGACTTCAATGAGATCATGGCTGTGGGTCACATTTTCAAGTGCCTTTCCAAGGGCCTCGTTCACTTGATCCCCAAGGAGGGAAACTGACTAGAGATTACTGTGCTAGGCATTACCTACAAAATCATTGCCAAATCTCTCAGCTGATGCCTACAACGATTCTTGCTCGACATGATCCATGGCACCTAGACCAACTTCATTCTTTACCTTTTGGGAATTAACTGCAATGGCACGCACCCATGAATACTTGGCCTTTTTGAGGGGCATTGTAACCGGAAGCGTGGATCTTGAAGCACTTAACTATTAATTCATTTAATCACTTAAATGACCACAAGGTTTACCCACACTTAATCAAGATCATAAACACTGCATTAAGGGCCAAAGATGGGCCACCGTCCCCCATCCCTTGGGTATCTTTATCATTAAAGGAGTGAGCAAATGTAAACAGCTAAAGATGGTATCAAAACAAATAGTGATTACCAATGAAGATGCTTCCTCAAATCTCATTTCAAGGACCTCATAGGGTAGCTAAAAGACCCACCGAGCAGCCAAAAAGCATCCAAACTATTGGTCTTTTACCCTAGCTAGAGATTCATGTGAGCTTCTCCTTTCTTCTTCAAATCTCATCTCAAGGTTCTCTTCACGCCTTAGACCAAGTCTATTTACAGAAAGATGCCCAAGTTCTGAATGTGAACCTTCAAACATGGAAGAATCATCCATTGATAGTGGTAACCTCTTTGGAAATGAGCTGTAATGACTGACCAAACTACTTTGGTACAAGTGTGAAAAAAAAAATCGTTCCACATGTTGGGAAGATGTATGCATCCCTCCCTCTAGATTTTAGTGAAAAGTGGATGTATTGTCAACCATTGATGTACTCCCAAGTTAGTTTCGAAGTACATTGATCTAGACTTAATGAAGCAGGTTTTGAAAAATTCAGCAAAGGTCTTGGGTCACTGATCTCTTGATCCAGCCTTCGCTTCTTGGGTTTAGGAGAGTCGACAAGGGAGGAGCTATAGGGGTTTGCTGCTGGTCTACTCCAGGTGGTTGCACTTTGGTAGCTATAGGGTTCGGGGAGCTCTTCCCAACTTGTAGCATAGTAGAGGACCCTAGTGAGAACCATGGTTGCTCCAAACTTACTGGCCATGTTCATGTAAATGCTGTGGAGTCCATGATGGAAATAGTCGTCCCAGTTCACTGGCAGACGTTGCTTGAGACGGGCGAGGAGGGAGAGGTTGCACGTGCTGTACTTGTCAGGTTGGTCAGCATGGTGAGGACTCGCGGGCTGGGGCAAGCAAGCCAAGTTGAGTGTAATGTTCTCCTATTTGACTCCATCTTTGTTGGTTGGGTCCCTAATGATGTCCTTGATCATTCCTTGTGCTCTACGTCGCTTCTGGTAGGGCTTTATAGCTTGGGGTAGGTGCAAGGCTTCATGGACCACATCGACTATGAGAGGGCCAAGGTGAAATCAACACCTGTAGCATCACGAACTGTGCCAATATTGAGGTGGGTGTCATAGAAGGATATGAATCTAAAGCAGGTAGTGAGGTCTAGGCCCCAAGCCTGAAGAGCCTACCAGCCCATCGAGTTTGAGTCTGTGCAGGTGTTCCATGACTTTTGGTCTCTTGGCAATTTGGCAGCACTCTTGGGTGTGGTAGGTGAGCTTGTGCTCCACCTTCTTATTGGACTGGATGTGGCTGTGAATCATGTGGCCGCTGACTTCTCAAAGTAGTTCCACTCCCCATGGGGAGAAGTTGGTGGCAGTTACTTGGTATTCCAAGAGCTTGGTGACCTTTGTAGAGCACAATATCTGAAGAGGTTTCAGAGGTCTTTGGTGCTACTGCCATGATGATAGCGGAGGATTCAAAGGGTTGGAAGTAGGGAGGATTCTTGATAAAATTGGCAAGAGTTTGGCTAGCTGGAGAGTGAATAGTGGATAACTTTTTCGTGGTAACGTACATACGCAGGTTGATACGTATGTTTGTAGACAGTTCTTGCGAACGAGCAAGCATAGAATGGCATACGTGTGTTCAACTTTGAACGTGCGTGCTGAGTTATGATTGTGGAAATGTGTATAAGCAGATGAAAACAAGCAGATGAAAACGTGTGCACACATGTGGAAACATGTGTGTGCAGATGAGCGTCGAAACGTGCGTGTGTAGCTGTCAAGCTGAGAACATGCATACTGAGTTGTGAACGTGGAAACGTGCGTGTGCAGATGAGAATGTGCATCCGTAGATGTGAACGTGGAAACATGCATGCATAGATAAGAATGTGGAAAATGCACAGCTGAGAACGTACAAGTAAAAAAACCCAAAAGAGTTACGAATGAAAAAAGGTGGCTACACAAAGAATGCAAGTGATTATAGCCAATCTTTTATGATTTTTGCATAGTGACAATTTTCTTGATGCAACACACATAGTTTCGCTTATTGACAAACAAAATGTTAACCTTTGTCACTAGAGTCTCCTAGAAGGGTGTCAACATGGGCCTTATATTATCATTAAGGATGCTGCCTCTCCAAAGGTCATGGTTGGAAACAAGTGGGCAAAGTTGATAGGCTATAGCAACTCTCCATGAACACATTACTTTCATCCAAAGGAAAACTTTTTTAATTTATTACAATCCCTTATAATAAACTATTTAAATTTCCCTCCCCCCGCCCCACCTTGGCCTCCCTATTTGTCTTTTTTTCCCTCCCTCCTCCCTCCTCCCCCCTCGACCCCACCCCATGCCCCCTGTTTGTCTTTTTCCCTTACTAACTTAAAGATATCTCACACAAACCAAGACAAATGTTGTATGATCTGTCGTTCATTATAGCTTTCCCAAGTTATCTAAACAACATGACATTTAAACCCTTGCGAAACTCTTACAGACAATGCAATCTGCTTGCAATACCTTTCTGCTTGTTGTTTTGCCAGAGTAGTGTCCGCATGAGACTCCTTGATGTGCTTCTGTGAGCACACATGTACTTTTTTTTTTGGGAGGATGATGGAGTGCCTTAGTTAGCGGTATTCAGATCACTAACAATCAGAGCGATGGGCTGTTCCATGGACCATATTTTAACCTACCATGCCCCCCCATCTTGAGATGTACCTAGAAGGTCAATGATTTTACAAAAATAGTATTGGCTTCCTTGCACTCTTCTTTACTCTCTCTGCTTTTTTTTCTTTTTGATTTCTTCTTTGCTTCTTCTCAACTACTTTCCTTGACTCTTTTCTTGGTTCCTTCGATATTTTTCATTAGTTGTATAGAGTGGTTGGCAAGGGTGAGGAACCTATTTTTGGCCCACTTAGTGACGCTTCAGAGGGATGTCAGTTGCAATAGGGAAGTGGCAGGGCCTTCAACTGTATCATAGACTTCTGAGATGGAAGGACTATCTTGTTGATGGTATGTTTGGATATGGTCATGGGCTTCCATGAATTTTTGCCTTAGCCTTTGCTAGGGTTGCACATGAGGTTTCTGTGGTGTTGGGAGCCTTGGGTTGCCATTGCCATGTCTCCATGGTCCTTTTTGTTGTGACCGACGAGGTTGGGAGAATCGATGGTGTGACTCTAGGGATCCAAATGCTTTTGTTACCTTCATAATACCCTTGGACCATTAGAAGAGTGTCAAGTACCCACCATCTTTGGGTAGCGCATTTTTGTCAGGGTGATCTTTTTGACGGGTTGGTTGTGATTATCCTACTTTGGGTAGCTAGTTGTTTTTGTCTGGCATAGTACCCAGTCTATTTGGCATTGATTGTGCCCCATCCATCCTCATCCGAGAAGCACTTCTTCATGAGTGGTGCTTGCAGGCATAACATAGAACTTCCCTTACAAGGGGTTATTTCCAATGTGAAAACATAGTAATGAACGAACATGTACATGAGGTTTTGAATTCATTTTCTCCTTCGACTCTCACTTTTGTGTGGATGTTAACACAATGGTTATTGCAGCGAATGTCAAGTTGCATGGGACATTAGATTATGGCTAGCACGAGCTTGTGTTCTAGGTCATTTTTTGTCATCATGATGCCAGAGTCTAGCAGGCTTCACCTCCCAGTTCTCCTCTTCTAAGTCAATGACTTGGGCCATTTTAACAAAATGTGGTGGTTGCACAAACTTTCTTTTCTAGCCTTAGCTTCTTGTTGGGCCTCACGTCTTAGTGCATCTTACTTTATTTTGTCCTCTTTCTTTTGGTGAAAGGCCTTCAAGGCATTCACAATTAATGGAACATAGTAGTGTCTAAGTTTGCTACCATTGAAGAATCCTTTCATTTCCACACTATCAAGTGTTTCAATGCATGCAGATCCTTGCGGGGCTAGTTCGCACACGAGCAATGGTCCCATCCCTTTATACTTTAGCTTGTGCTTTTAGTTCAAGGAATTGTGGATAAGCTCCACACTGTTGGGCTTATGTAGTGGCCTACCTGCCCACATTTTCATGGTCGCTCATGGTTCTACAACCTGGATGCGTCACCCTTGAACCCTAGACACTCGTCTGTCACGATTTGTGACTAATAATAATATTATTCATTAATGAAGAGTTGTGCCTTCTCGAGTGGTCACCAACCAAGGGACATATCCTCTCGAAGGGTCACACCACTTCACTTGGGACACGACTATTAGTCTAAAGACACATCTATTCATGAAAGGGCATGATCCTACACAGGGACATGACTCTTTGATTGTAACTCTTCAATCCCTATTTAAAGAGGGCTCCCATGTGCAATTCAATCAACTCAAGTTCTTTGGCTTACTCTTGCAAGTCTTGTCATTTCAGTTTTTAATCATGCAATTAGAAGATAGAAATCCTCATAGTGGTATCAGAGCAAACAAGTTCCCACCTGTAGGACGCCCACATTTAAACCCTAACCCTAAAAATAAAAAACCCTAAATCAACAAATTGACCTTAGAATTAGGTATAGCAAGAGTTATATGTAAGAGCCCCAATTTCCCCTAATTTTTCCAATTTTGCCTATTCCCCCAAAATTTGTAAAAGCCTAAAAAAAAAACAGCCAAGAACTCCCTCATGTACGTTTACTCACGCGGACCCGAAGGCACATGTGTAGCCCTGCCGGCCATGAGCAGTCGTGCTGTGCGAAGTTCTGCACTCATGAAGAGACTGCCCTCCCCCCCTCCTTTGAATCGACACATAATAGACGCTTCACAAAACAAAGAAGCTTACGCAAAGTTTTTTTTTAAATTAAAATTTACAAAAACGAATACCCTACTTTGTTACTTGTCGGGCTGCCCACCCACCCTATGAACACGTACGTAATAACCCAAAAATAAAAACAAATGTGATGAAGCGTACCTGTTTCTGTTTCTGTTTGTTCGACGTTCCGCCCAGCCCCGCTCTTGCATTCTCCCTGCTTGGAATCTTATACGGAACGCGTGTGGTGCCCAAATTCTCTCTCCCACGCACATTATGGCTTCTTGGATGACCCTGATTTTCTCATCAACCTCGGATTGACTCCCGAGCACACACCCTTGTTGGCGCCGCTCCAACTCTTATTGCTGCGGACAATTCCCCCACACAGGTGGACTCTCTCCCGCACCTTCTCTCAGAATCTCTTTCTCATGCCCAATCGCTGTCTAAACCATTACGTAGTACACTTTTCTTCGCCCTTTGGAGACGATGATGCTAAACCAGCAATAAACTACCATTTTTCTTCCCGGAGTTGATTCTTGGGGACTTTGGGACATGTTTATGCTCTTCGAACCAGGCTACCTCGAACAATACACCATTTCCTTGCCAGACAGCCACATCTGTGCTCGGTTATCGACGACGTGTGTCATTTGGGTAGCTACCAGGAGCGTCATCTTTCGGAGTCTCATCGCGCCATTTCCGTTGCTGGCCCCGCTGCTCCTGAATACACACCGCGGTCTTGGTAGCCCCCTTTCCAGTGGACTCACCCTTGGTGCTTGAGCCATTACTTACTCCAGAGGCCTCTTTGGCAGTACTTACCTCTTTGGTTCCTTAAGCTCTAGCGAGCTTGACGTACTCTCGTTTTGGGACCACCACCTCACTAGGTCGTTAGCAGCCTCGCTAGTAAGAGTGCTCCCTTACATGCCAAACCTTTTGGGCCGTCCATTGGATGGTCCTCACTAGGGCTCAAGCAGCCCGTCTCGCCGTGCCGAAGCCGTTGTCATTCGAGATATGGCAGATCGTGGGCGAAGATAACCGACAAGGTCGTGATGCAGATAATGATGTAGACCGACTGGACGAAAATCTAGATGGTGACAAAGACTGTGCTGACCCACCCAGGGAGTTACAGTAGCTCCAGTCTCAGATGTTGATGATGCAACTCCAGTTCGAGCGAATGATGGAGAAGTTTACTTCCCGGATGAAAAAACCATACTCTCTCTCTTAATTTTTATTAATTATCACTAATCTACTAGTTTTAGTCCACTAATGACACTAACCAAAAGAGAGCAAAAACTAAAGCCCGGGCATTCGCTTGTAAGCGTACGACCATACAAATTTTTTTAAAAAAAATAAATAAATTCGAACGGTCGCTCCCTACTTTCCAAAGCCGTTCCAAACTAAAGCGATGGGTATTCGCTTGTAAGCGTACGGCCGTACAAAAAAAAACTTAATTTTTTTTTAAAATTTTAAAATTTTTAAATCTTTAAAGGTGCTTTTGGTCTACTTCCCCGACTCACTAGGGTCATTTTTACACCCATAAAACGCCTGAAAAGGCCACTTTTAACCTTAAGGGTACGTTCACACGCAAGGTAAAAGTGAGCTAAAACTCCTATTTCAAGCCTGCGTGCACACTGTTGAAACTTTTTTAAGTTTCCCCCACACCATGGACACCTTTCGATTATGGTTGCATGCTGCCAATGCCTCCACTCCATTTCGTGGCACCCCGGCCTCAATTCCTTATTCACATGTGGTCGCCATGCCACCCACACACATGCTTGGATGGGAGGGCGAAACGACCTTTGAAGAGCCCTTATCTAGTGGGTCCCCTCCCCGGTGTGGATAGACACCCTAAGCACATTCACATACCCTCTTCTCTATCCGGGCCACGGATCTATTCCCACCACCCACCCTTACACCACCTTCCCTTACGCCATAACTTGACATTCCAACCTTAGCACAAGCTCTAGGAAGGGGAGTGTCACAACACTTGCACCCACAAACATCACATACAAAACCTATGTGGGTGAAAATTTTTAAACTTGCCAAAATTCCACGGAGTTGGAGACTCCGTATTCCATATCGAGGTCTTTAACCAAATCTGTCAGGCATTTAAAATTTTTGACGATGCAACCAAAGTCCATCTCCTTGGACTCAGCCTTGAAGGCAAGGCCATACAATGGTTTCGATCCTTGGACCCTTAGCACAAAAGCGTTTTTAACACAGGAAGGGAGGCCTTCATTCTTGGATTTGCATCCTACAGGCCTAAATGGAGCCCCGTCATCCAACTATTCCAATTGGAACAAAAACTCGAGGAAACATTATGCGACTACATCGCTCACCTTGATTCACGTTGCGAAGAGAGGAAAAAATTGAGAGATAAGCAATTAATGGATTGTTTCCTCTTGGGCTTGCACAATCCAAGGGGAAACGTCTTCAAGAGGCCCAAGCACTAGTAGAGCAATACCAAGCTTAACTTGAACCGCCACCTGTTTTCGTAACCTTTGACCCTGTACCTGAGTGCACGATGTCCCCCACCATTGAACCTAAACTTCTGCACTGGGTCACGTAGGAGCCCCTGCAAACCGCTCCAGGATGAGGAAGATCCATTCGCCAACATGATGTTGACAAATGGCAATTTTTTCCCTCATGCGTCTCCTCATTCCCAATGCCTATTCCACAAATGGCAAGCCCAAATCCCCCATTCACATCGAACAACTCGATATGAACACTGAAACAGAGCCTTATAGAGACTCACGAGATCGGCACACCAAATTTGCAGAGGTATTTTATCCTGCTACTACAACTACCTCTCTCGACCTCCACTCCTGTCAAATAAGGACTAAATTGAACTTCCATATACTATTGCTGGTCCACCCTATGATCAAGGCCCTGCCTCCTTCAAGAAGCCTCTACTCATCAACGTGACCTAGCCGGCCTCTCTGCCTTTCTTTTCTCCCAAATCCAAATGCCCATTGGAACCTTATTAAAAGGTAGTCCAAATTTATGGAACGACCTTCGGGATTCGATGGAACACAAACTACAGGCTTATGTGGAGAAGGAAGATCCAGATTCCTTGGATGAATCTGAGCCCCATCATCTAGACTTACTCCATCACCACCACCCACAACACAAAGGTGCACCAACAATTCGCATCAATGCACTGGGATAATACTTTGAAGGTGATGACACAAACACAGCATTGTCCATTTCCTATAATGGACATGTGGCCAAAGGCATCCTGGATGGAGGTTTTGGTGTAAGCATCCTCACACAAACATGTTGGGAAAACTGGGGCCTTGATCCCACCAAATATGTGATCAAGCTTGCAGACGGGAACTCTATTGAGATATTGAGCTCAACTAGTGCTACGGAAAACATTGATGACCCGCTTGGGTGATAGCTTCTGCATCTACACCACTCACATGGTTGGTGAGATTATGGGTGATATGCGGCCTGTGGGATGACATGCTGTGTGACAACCATTTTGGATCACTAGCGACTAGCATAGTTATAGCGCTAGCTCATTTAGTTAGGTTCACATTATGGACCAACCCTTGTATGTTATAGTAGTTGAGTACCAACTCATATAGTGTGCACTCTTATCTTTATGTTATGTTGGTTGAGTAGAGAAGAAGAAGATAGAAGAAAATTCAGCTATCCATCTCTCTCTTGTGTCTTGCTCTCTCTTGTGTTGTATGTTTGCTTGCTAGGGTTTGAAGCTCTCCCTCTCCCTCTCCCTCTCCCCCACATTCTCTTTATGGTATCAGAGCCTAGTTTGTGTGAGAGCTAAGGAGGCAAGCAAGGGGTAAGAAAAAGCAAGGAAGGAAGCGGTACTACATGGGTAAGAGCACCATCATCTCTTTTCCCTTCTTGGTTTAGGTGGTACAACACCCCCTCAGTAGCTCTGGGAGCTACACATCTCCGATTGAGGAGCTATCTTCACGGGAGCAGAGATACAGGGAAGGTCAGTATACCTGCCCTTAGCTCCGCACCTACGCGAAGACAATTGGACAATGTTTTTTTAGCCAGATTCACGTTTCGGGCACGTTACGGATCCCCTTTCGTCAAACTGCAGGGTATTTTCAGTAATTTTTTAGAAGTTATGGTAGAGACCTCTTTCTGCTCAAAATTTGGTTATTGCAGTGCGGCACGAGTATATTTTAGAAGTGCAGACAGGGTTTGCACATGTATTGTTGATATTGGGTGTATGTACATGTACTCTGGTTACATTTGGTGACACACATGCTATGCTGAAGTACCGCTGCTATAGCAGTTACAGGAGATACTGCTGTATTATAAGTTGCATATAGAAGTTGTCTGTTTGTAGGCTATTTGATTGTTGCAGAAAACATGTCTAACGGAATTAATTAGATTGTTAGTGAGAAGTTGGATAAGAATAACTTCCATGCTTGGAAGTTCAGAATGACCAATTTCCTAATGGTGGGTAAAGGATTTTGGGATTATGTAGAAGAAGACAATGAGGAGCCTCCAGAGTTATCTAAGGAGAATGCCACTCCTGCAGATATAAAGGCATTCAATGATTGAAATCAGGATGATGCAAGAAAAGTCATGTACAAGCTTTCAATAAGTATCACAGACACTATGATAGGACACATACAAGATGTAAACACTAGCAGTTTTATGGCAAAATCTGGTTCAAATGTTCCAGACTAACACAAAGGGAAGGAAGTTGCAGTTAACGCAAGAGTTGCATACTGTTGTGGAAAAGAAAAGCATGTCCATCAATGAATATGCCTTAAAGATGAAGGGCATTGTTGAATCCCTGGGTCTATCAATGTCTCAGTGGAGGATGATGATTTGGTGAGTGTGTGTTGTCTGAATGGGCTTGGCAAAGAGTACAAGCCATTCAAGACCTCCATTGCAGTTAGGGAGAATATTCCCAACTTTCAGGACTTGATATCTATGCTGATCATAGAAGAAAAGGCTTTAGGTGAGGATTCTTCTTCACAAAGCAAGAACACATCGGATCAGGCCTTCTACTCTAATTCAAATAGAGGTAGAGGTAGAGTCCGTGGTCAAGGCCAAGGTGGACGCCAACAAGGAAATCAAAATTTTGGACAACAACAGTTGAATGATTCACAACAACAATCATATATAGGTGGAAGAGGCCAGTCCAGAGGCAGGGGGAGCCAAAGAGACTGAGGTGGTTGACAAAGAAATCAAAATACAAATATCATAGAGTGCTATAAGTTTACAGGCATAAAACCGGATGTGTCTCACTTGAAAGTGTTTGGGTGTATTGCATATCTGCATGGTTTTTGAGTATCCATGCCTACATTATCCTATTAGATTAATTGCTCACTAATCTTATCTTAATCACTTTCTAATCACATGCTTAATCACGGACCACTACATGATCACATGCTTCTCATGTTTTCTCATATCTATGTCATGTTGGGCTTCATGTACTTAAGAAATCTTGTATATTATCAAGTCAACCCATGTTCCCATGAAGGGAGGGAAAGAAAAGGAAGAGAAAAATCTTGTATATTATCAAGTCAACCCATGTTCCCATGAAGGGAGGGAAAGAAAAGGAAGAGAAAAATCAATCACATCATGGTCACATTGTGCTTCACACACATATATGTATTCTCAAAATTTGTACTTACAATGCACATTTATGGTACTCAACTCTCAAAGCACAGCCATAGTCAAAATCACATCCTTGATATTGTACTTCAAAGAAATCCTTGTAATGATCAACCCTAATTAAGCCATTGGGAAGAAAGTAGAAGATGACAAGGCGCTAGCAGTGCTTCTAAAGAGTGTGGACAAGGGAGAGAATAAGGTCAAAGAGAAGAAAGGATTGGAACCAATAACTAGAGGGGAGAAAGCATTATATAGCCGAGGAGGCCTCGCATGAGGAAGAGGCAGGGGAGGAGAAAGGACCTTCACTTGCCACAACTGTGGGAAGCCAGGACACATGGCTAGAGACTGCTACAAGAAACCAAATGAAGAAGGATCAACATCGAGGAAAACTTCATGAGACTCCTAAGGTAGAGGAGTCAGGACATCTTTTCTAAGAGAGAAAGAGAGAGAAACCCCACAACCCAATGTAACCTACCCCAATAGAGTAAAACCACCTTTGAGCCACCGATGATGTAGGCCATGTGGTAGATGTATGTGTGAGCACTTTAATCAAGGTCACGGGCACTTGTACTAGCCTTGGACACATAGAGAGAGTGTCAAGGAGACTATGAGTTAGGGACTTGAGGCACTGGTCCTCACGGGCTACCAAGTAAGAGGGAAACTTGGTATAGGGTCTAGGTGTGCTAGAATTATTCACTTGAGGGGAGGTGTTGAAATATGCAAGTGAATGGGTGTGTGCGGGAAAACAAGCCCTTAGCTAGAGATCATAAAAGGGAGTCAGTAATTGAGTGGGTAGCAATGAAAAGGTGAGAAGAATCTACTGATAAGAGAATCAAGGGTAGCATGAGTGAATATAGGGGTGTGGAAAGATTCTAGGAAAAGGTACGGAGGTGGCACAAATCAAGGAGAAATCACTCGGATTAGATGCTTGGCACCTTGTGGATGTAAAACCTATAAATTGAGGCATTGGCCTAATGAGAAATTGTTGGTTTTGGAGTATCCATGCCTACATTATCCTATTAGATTAATTATTCACTAATCTTATCTTAATCACTTTCTAATCACATGCTTAATCATGTCTTGCCCCATATTTGATCTACCATAGCCCACTCTTGCTTGCATTTCTAACGATATGGACCGACCCTTGTATGTTGTAGTAGTTGAGTACTAACCCATATAGTGTGTACTCTTATCTTTATGTTATGTTGGTTGAGTAGAGAAGAAGAAGATAGAAGAAAATTTAGCTATCCATATCTCTCGTGTCTTGCTCTCTCTTGTGTGTGTGTGTGTGTGTGTTTGCTTGCTAAGGTTTGAAGCTCTCCCTCTCCCCCACATTCTCTTTAAACTTTGCAAAACCCATGGGCCTCCTAGTGCATGACCTCAAGGTCAAAGTCTGACATGACATTCCACCTTACATTTGTGGTCATGGACTTTCGTAATGCTGCCTATAATGCCATCTTAGGTCGACCTTGCATAAGACAAACCCGACTAATCCATGACTGGGACCTGCATAATGTCTACCTCTGCAGACAGTCTCAAACGCTTAAGGTCAATTTATATACCTAGCACTCCCATCCCATGGCCAAATCTCCCTTTGCTGAAGACTCTGTGACCACTGCCAGGACCAATAATCTCTTGGTTTGCGAGGCTTGTCATCAAGGCCTTGATGATGCGCGGGTGCCATGCATGGTCACTTTTGCCAATAGTGATGAAGGCGACTATGAGACTGGCTTAAAATGCTTGCTACACTTGACACCCTCCCCAGGTTGCATGTGGCACACAATTCGTGCTCCCAAATGGCCAGACCCTTCATGAATACTACAAAGCTATTGCCTTGCTTAACACCATGAGTGTAAGTGTAGCTCCACAACATGAAACAACCACCCTTTGGGTTTGGAAAGATTTCCCCTTTGGTAGAAACATGCAAAGAAAACATGCCTTGCTATCTCCCATAGCTAGCCATAATATATTGCATGGGAAACATGGGTCTCTTTGGGTAAACCATCTCTTAAAACTGCCCATGCCAAAGTTTAATTGCCTAGTGTATAATGCATACAAGCCTTGGGTCCTTTACACAAACTATACATACTATCTTTAATCCATTGGATCATAAGTTCTATGTGGTTCCCACAGGTGAGACAAAAGAAGAAGTCCTCCTCGGAGGAAGTTGGGTCTAGAACGCTACTAGTACAATCAACTTGACTGACAACACAACTACCCTCAAGCTTCCCCAGGGCAAGGTAACAATGATCCTCTGGGACGGGGAGTTTATCAACTTTGATCCTCTGCCCCCACCAACTACTTCTGTGCAGAGGGTACACCCTCATCCCCCCACAATAACTGGTAAGTCTTCCACTGCCCTTGAACTACCACCAGAACTCAACCCACCAAGAATATGGATTGGACTCCTGACCAAGAATGGTCTCCAACGGTGGCAAGCCCACATCTATCCTATGGTCCGCACCAATCTCATATTCTTGGAGGCGTGGAAAGATCTTGGAGAACCCACACTAACAAAAGAAAACACTTATATTCAAATTTCACATGAAATGCGTTTAATGAGTGTTGGGTATTTCATTTCTAAAATATCTATTGGAAATAACTAGTTACAGTGCAGATTTCATGTTATAGATGAAAAGATGCAGGGGAGAAGAGAGCTTGAGCTCTTGCAAGTACACACACACACTCACACAAACACTAGAAGAGAACACAGAAGGTGAGAGGCTGAAAATTCTTCTTCTTCTTCTTCACACAACAAAAGAGGTCTACAAAGAAGATAAAGTGACTAACACACATAATAGAGTATATACAAGCGGTCCATAATGTGAACATGCTAAGAGGAGTGAGTAGATGTGGACTAGTTGGTGTAGTCCAGCCTGCAAAATCTCTAGCAAAGATATGTCGATGTGCTAGCTATCAAACCCGCTACTAGTGATATAAATGTCGAACGGTCATGCAGGCGCCTCGTGAGTGTCAGCTCATGTTGAGCTTGACATCTCAACACTCCCCCTCAAGCTCAACTCCAGCTCATGAACTCCAAGAATATCTCAGAATCTACAAAGCTTCTCAGCTCCCAAGGCCTTCATGAAGATCAGCAACCTGATCCTTTGTGATGACGGTCAAGTTGATGTCGCCTGCCAAGACTCTCTCTTTGATGAAGTGGTAATGCACCTCAATGTGTTTTGTCCGTGCATTGAAACTTGGGTTTTTGGCCAACTTTATACTGCTAAGATTGTCACAATATATGACAACCTTTCTCTCCACATGCAACCCCAAATCAACAAGAAGCTTGCATAACCAAGCTACCTCACATGCTGCCACCGCAGCTCCTCTGTACTCTGCCTCTGTACTTGACAAGGCAATTGTGGGTTGCTTCTTGCTACTCCATGTCATAGCAGCACTCCCCAATGAAAACATAAATCCACTGGTAGATCTCCTATCTGAGATGCTACCTGCCCAATCTGCATCTGTGTATCCATATAGCTCCATCGTGGTACACCTGCTGCATAAAACAATGCATAATCAACAGTGGCTCTCAAATATCGAAGTATGCGTCCCACATTGTCAAGATGTGGTTTGCGGGGAACCTGCATAAACTGGCTCTTTAAGCCAACAGTGTAGCTCAAATCTGGCCTGCTGATTGTGACATAGATCAGACTCCCCACAATCTTCTTGTACATAGTGGGATCCTCCAACACATAACCTGCATCCGCACTAAGCTTTCCATTTTGATCTAATGGCATCGAGATTGGCTTACAATTAGCCATCCCATACTTGGACAACATGTCCAATGCATACTGTCTCTGTGAGACAAATACCCTCAAGTGTGCGAATGACCTCAATTTCCAAAAAGTAGCGCATATCTCCCAAATCCTTCATCTCAAACTTCTTTTTGAGAAGACTTTTCACATGCTCAATCTCTTCCAAGTTGTCACCCCCAAAAATAAGATCATCTACATATATGGTGATGATCACAATACCATTATCACTCTTGCACACATACAAAGAGTGATCTGCATTTGCCATATGAAAACCAATAGTGACAAGATACTTAGCAATCTTGTCATGCCACGCTCATGGAGCTTGCTTCAGCCCCTTACAAAACTTACATACATACTTTGGGTAACCTGTATCCTCAAAACCTGGTGGTTGATCCATATACACCTCTTCTTGCAAGTCAATATGCAAGAACACATTTTTTACATCCATCTGATGTAAAAACCAGCCTTTAGCTACAGCCACCACAATCACAACTCTCACAGCTTTTATCTTTGCAACTGGGGCAAATGTCTCCTCATAATCAATCCCATGTGTCTGCGCATATCCTTTGGCTACTAATCTAGCCTTGTACTTGCTTATGCTACCATCACAATACCATATTGGGGAGTTTGGAAAAATTCCAATTCCCGTTTTGCAAGATCAAAAAATGGGGGGCATGGTAAACCCTTTTAAGATTTTGTAAGATTTTGTCAAAACCCCCTCATGTGACATATCGTTTGGAAAGATCTTGAAGAGTAGGTTCTAAATCCACATTCTCCAAAAACTTTTGCGTTGGTATACTCAAGATACACCAAAAAGTAGATTGAGAAGAAAATTCCCAAAGTAATGGGATTTTCCTAAACTCTCTAATATGGTCTTTCACTGTTATGTTTCACCTTATCATACCCACTTACAGCCAATAGCTTTCTTGCCTTTAGGAAATGGCACAAAATCCCAAGTCTCATTTCCATACAATGCATCCATCAACTCATCCATAGCTTTCTCCAAACACACATTTCCAATAGCCTCATCAAAGCATGTGGGCTCTACAACCTGCACAACTTTTGCCATATACACATAGTGATGTGCCACATAACCATCATAAGTCAACCTCTGCACAAGATTTTTGACTCTTCCAGATATTTGTAACTTTGCATTCATAGCCTTCTTCACACCAAGTGTCCTCATTGCTAGATGAAAAGATACAGGGGGAAGAGAGCTTGAGCTCTTGCAAGCACACACACACACACACTCATAAAACCCTAAACGAGAACACACGGTGAGAGGCTCAAAATCTTCTTCTTCTTCACACAACACTCAACACACCATATACAAAGATAAGAGTACACACAATATGAAAAGGTACTCAATCAAATACATACTAGGGTTCTCTATAGTGTGAACCCAACTAAATGAGATGGCGCTATAACTATGCCAGTCTCTGGAATGGCTGTCACATAGCCTGTCATCCCACTGGCCACATATCTCAACACTCCCCCCCCCCTCGAGCTCAACTCCATCTCATGTACACCAAGCAAAGCCCTGAATCTGTGGAGCTTCTCTGTACCCAATGCTTTGGTGAAGATGTCAGCGACCTGATTCTGTGTGCTGACATAAACAAGGTCAACGTCTCCTGCCAAAACCTTCTCTCTGACAAAATGGTAGTGGACCTCTATATGCTTCATGCGAGTATGAAAAACTGGGTTCCTGGCCAACTGTATACTGCTAATGTTGTCACAGAAAATGATAACTTGTCTATCCACTGATAGACCCCAATCTGCAAGTAGCTTTCTCAACCAAGCTACCTCACATGCTACCATAGCTGCACCTCTGTACTCGGCCTCTGTACTGGATAGAGCAATCGTAGGCTGCTTCTTGCTGCTCCAAGTCACAACAGCACTCCCCAAAGAAAACATGAAGCCACTAGTAGATCTTCTATCTGAGATACCAATCAGCATCTGTGTACCCATGTACACATATCTCTGTCGTCGCAATTTCATAAAATAGTCCACAATGCAAAGTAGACCTCACATACCTCAGTATGCGTCTCAATGCATCCAAATGCGCTTCCGAGGAACCTGCATAAACTGACTCACCATCCCAATAGCATAGCTCAAATCTGGCCTAGTGATCGTCATGTAGATCAAGCTTCCTACTATGCGCCTATACATAGTAGGATCCTCCAAAATCTCTCCTGAATCTGCACTCAACTTGCCATTCTGATCCAATGGCACTGAGATAGGCTTACAACATGTCATACCATACTTGGATAACATGTCCAAGCCATACTGTCTCTGCGCAGTAATCCAATACCATGTGGTGACCTAATCACCTCAATGCCCAAGAAATATCTAAGCTCCCCTAGATCCTTCATCTCAAACTTCTGTCTAAGCAAGATCTTTACATCAAAGATCTCTGCATCATGGTCCCCCGTAATGATCAGGTCATCTACATAGATGGCAACAAGCATAACCCCTCTATCACTGTGTCTCACATACAGCGAGAAATCTACATTGGCTACATGAAAGCCAATAGTGACAAGATATTCAGAAATCTTGTCAGACCATGCTCTTGGTGCTTGTTTTAAGCCATACAATGCTTTCTTCAACCTGCAAACATGCTCGGGGTGACTTACATCCTCATAACCAGGTGACTCCAACATATACACCTCTTCCTGCAAATCCCCATGCAAGAATGCATTCTTTACATCCATCTGATGTAAAGACCATTGCTTTGACGTAGCCACTGCGCTATCATAACTCTCACTGTTGCCATCTTGGCAACTGGGCTGAAAGTTTCCTCATAATCAATGCCATATTTCTGCGCATATCCTTTGGCTACCAATCTAGCCTTATACCTGCTTATGCTTCCATCACTGTTATGTTTTACTTTGTACACCCATCCAATGGCTTTCTTGCCTTCAGGCAATTGTACTAAATACCAAGTCTCATTTCCATATAGTGCATCCATCTCCTCATCCATAGCTTTCTCCCAACACACATTTCCAACAGCCTCATCAATGCATGTGGGCTCTATAACCTATACAACTTTTGCCATGTATGGATAGTGATGTGCCACATAACCATCATAGGTAAACCTCTGCACGGGATTCTTCACTCTCTCAGATCTTCGCAGCTTTGCATTCATGGCTTCCAGCCTTCTTTACATAGGGTGTTCTCATAGCTGGTATCCCAAGATCCTCATCAAGGCTCATCTCTGAGCCACTAGACTCTCCATCAACATGAGAATGCCCTGCAGAAATGTCAGGCATACTAAGGGGCTCAACCACTTTCTCTTTACCTTTATGTGATGTACTAATCACATTTGCAGGATTGGTATTATGACGCATCCTGCCACTCCATGGTCTATCAACTGAACCACTAGATGAGGACTCTCCTGGTCCACTCAAAGACTGTGATTGCTGACTTGCATTCTGTGCAACCACATTTCCACTCACATCAGCCCCAACAGCTTCTTTTTCAGAAGCATACCAGCTGATCATCTCATAAAAACATCCCTGCTTACCCTCAACTCACGTGTAGCAGGGTTATAACACCTGTATCCCTTTTGCTCAAGGGAATACCCAATAAACACACATTTTTCAGCTTTTTGATCCAACTTAGTTCTCAGCTCATCTGGCACATGCACATATGCAATGCATCCAAAGACTTTCAGATGAGACAAATCAGGTTTTCTTCTAGTAAACCTCTCCTCTGGAGTTACATCATGTATGGCTGCAGTTGGAGTCCTGTTCATGATGTAAACTGCTATACAGCCTCAGCCCAATAACTATGCGGCATATTCTTCTCTCCCATCAATGCTCGCGCAATCTCAGCAATGTGCCTGTTTTTTCACTCAGCAACTCCATTTTGCTGCGGAGTGTATCTGCATGTAAACTATCTCTCTGAATACCATTCTTCTTCAAAAATTCAGAGAACTCATTAAAGAAGTACTCTCCCCCTCCATCTGACCTTAGGCACTTTACATGTTTCCCTGTTTGCTTTTCAACCATAACTCTGAAATTTTAAAAATGAGTGAACACCTCACCCTTCTCCTTCATGAAGTATACCCACACTTTCCTTGTGTGGTCATCAATCACATAATGCCTATAGCCTCCTATAGACATGGTCTTCGTAGGATCGCATACATCTGAATGCACAACATCTAGTGCATTTTAGCTCACATTTCTGTCACGTGAAAATATATGCTTTGTTTGCTTTCTAAATTGGCATGCTATACCTTCAACTTTAAACTTTGGTAGCCCTATCACAATTCCTTTAGTCTGCATAGACTTCATTCTCTGCACATTCACATGTCTAATTTTTTTATGCCAAATGTTTGTGTCTGCAACAATTCTTGAACCATTTTTGCAAACATCGCAGCACTCACTTCAGGCATGTTTACATTCAATGTAAACATTCTGCCCACTCTATTACCTTTTGCAACCAACCTGCACTTGTCTTTAAAGTCTTCAACATAACAACCATCAGGGTTAAACCGAACATGCAGACCCTGCTCAATCATCTGGCCAATTGAAACCAGATTCTTTGTTATGTTCGAAACATGAAGTACATCTGCAAGGTACTTCACTTTGCCATCCTGCATAGACAATGGCACATCTCCAACATGGGCAATTGGATGAGTAGTGTCATCCCCTATTTCCACAAAACCTGGTCTTTCAAGGTTTTTCATCTCCTTGAACCACTCCCCATGACTTGTCATGTGGTTCAAAGCACTTGAATCAACGTACCATACATCATCTTTATGTGCTGCTTTAACATTTTCAGACATGGCATTAACGACATGCTGCATAACAAACAACCTTTCATTATCCTCATTGTTTTTGCTCGAGGATGCATAGTTGTTTTGCTGCAATTTTTCATTTTGCATGTCAACCTGCTTCTTATGACAATCTGCCTGCACATGTCCACAACAATAAAAGCATCCACGTGTATCATTATACTGCCTTTGCCAATTTCCATGACCTCCTTGACTCCCCCTACCTCTGATGTGGCCTCTTCCACGTGCGTGTTGTTGTTGTTGTGAATTCTGGGACTGTTGTTGTTATTGTTGCTGGCCATAATTCTGATTACCTGTTTGGCCACCTCCTTGGCTGCGTCCACGGCCTCCTCTACCTCGTCCTCTTCCTGAACTTGTGTAGAAGGCCTGTTGCTCTGAACTATTTTTGTTTTGTGAAGACTGTTGGTCTTTATCCAAGCTCTTCTCTTCTATAATAAACATAGACACCAAATCTGTGAAATTGGGAATGTTTCCCGAGTCTGAATAGACGTCTTGAATGCCTTGTATTGTGGCCCGAGAGACCATGTAGAGAGACTTCCACCTTATCATCATCATCTACTGAAACACCAATAGATGCAAGGGATTCCACAATACCCTTGATTTTCAATGTATAGTCATTCACAAACATACTCTTTTTCTCCACAGTATGAAGTTCATTCTTCAACTGTATCTTTTGTGTCTTGGTATTTCGTTTCATAGAGTTTTACCAAGGTGTCCCACGCCTCCTTGGGGAACTTGGCATCCTGTATGTGCCCAATCATGCTGTCCTGTATACTGATAGAGAGCCAATACATAACTTTTCTGGCTCCTTGGTTCCAATCCTTGAACTCTTTCACATTTGCAGCAGTCGGATGTGCCTCTTCATGCTCACCTTCTATGTAGTCCCAGTAACCCTTTCCCATCAGGAAATTTATCAATCTGAACCTCCAAGCATGGAAGTTGTTCTTCTCAAGCTTCTCAGTAACAATCTAGTTTATGCCATCATTTGATATCTTGCCAAACACACAAATTTACTAGAAACAGCACTCTGGTTTGTCCTGCATAAACTGCTGTATTTTCTGCAACGGTACTATACTACACTCAAATGTCACAACCAGTGATATTTGAGTGCAGTGGTACTGTACTACACTCAAAAGTCATAACCAGTGACATTTGAGTGTAGCAGTACTATACTACACTCAAATGTCACAACCAGTGACCTCAATGCGAATACATACACCCAATGGCAACTATTGACCTTCTTGCAACACACACAATGTCTGCACAACCAATCTGTCTTCCTGTAGTTCTTAAAATAGAGTTCTGCATAGAATCGATGACTTACTCGTAGTGCTTGAAATCGTCTGCTTTCTGAAAAACGGAGGTCCTAACGTGCCCGAAACGCGTTTTTGGCTCCAAAAATATTTATCCCGATAGGACACTATAGTTTCCCTATAGCTTTACTCCCACGAAGAAAGCTCCTTAATCAGAGATCGTTTGTCGGTGCCTCCTGTGGAGCTCCCGATAAGGGTGTAGTCGCCAACACAAATAGGAAAGATTAGATGAAGCTCTTATCCTCGTACCGCTTCCTGTGATTCTCTTGCTTGCAGCTCAGCCCTTAGCATGAACCAGGCTCTGATACCATGAAAAGATGCAAGGGGGAAGAGAGCTTGAGCTCTTGCAACAAGCACACACACACTCACAAAACCCTAAACGAGAACACACAAGGTGAGAGGCTCAAAATCTTCTTCTTCTTCACACAACACTCAACACACCATATACAAAGATAAGAGTACACACAATATGAAAAGGTACTCAACCAAATACATACTAGGGTTCTCTATAGTGTGAACCCAACTAAATGAGCTGGCACTATAACTATGCCAGTCTCTAGAATGGCTGTCACACAGCCTTTCATCCCACTGGCTGCATATCACCCATGATCTCACCAACCATGCCAGTGGTGTAAGTGTGGGGCCTATCCCTCAGGCGGGTCATCAGTGTGAACCCAACTAAATGAGCTGGCACTATAACTATGCCAGTCTCTAGAATGGTTGTCACACAGCCTTTCATCCCACTGGCTGCATATCACCCATGATCTCACCAACCATGCCAGTGGTGTAAGTGTGGGGCCTATCCCTCAGGCGGGTCATCAGTGTCCACCGCCTCACTAGATGAGCTCGATATCTCAACACTGGAATCCCAAGCTCCTCACATCAAGGCTCATCTTCGAGCCACTAGAATCTCCATCACTCCTGAACCATTTGCAAACATTGTAGCACTTTCTTCAGGTATATTCACATTCAATGTAAACATTATGCCCACTTTGTTGCCTTTTGCAATCAACCTGCACTTGTCTTTAAAGTTTTCAACATAACAACCACCATCAGGGTTAAACCGAACCTGCGGACCCTACTCAATCATCTAGCCAACTGAAACCAGATTCTTTGTTATGTTCGGAACATGAAGTACATCTATAAGGTACTTCACTTTGCCATCCTGCTTCTTCTTCACACAACAAAGGAGGTCTACAAAGAAGATAAAGTGACTAACACACATAATAGAGTATATACAAGCGGTCCATAATGTGAACACGCTAAGAGGATTGAGTAGATGTGGACTAGTTGGTGTAGTCCAGCTGCTGCAGAATCTCTGGCAAATATATGTCAGTGCTAGCTATCAAACCCGCCAGTGATATAAATGTCGAACGGTCATGAAGGCACCTCTCGTGAGTGTCAGCTCATGTTGAGATTGACATCTCAACAATAGATATAGGAGCACTCCAAGGCCGGATTATCATTGGAAAAGAGTGGATTGATGCCTCTCACTGGAGGAACTCATCCACACGCCCTCACTCTTGACTGCCTTTCCCCCTCACACCCCTCCTCATCACACTGGCGGTCTCTCCTATTCCCCCGTCACCTCCTTGCAAACCCAATGATCTGCATGAACAAGGATTTTGTTAAGGGACTGATTAGAAGCATTAAGGAGAGCAAGTACCAATCGACAATGGTGGCATTCATTCTCTCAGAGGGATTCCCTGGCAGGCGGACCTCTTAGGATCTAGTAAGTAAACTTAACGTCAGTTAGCCAGATGATTGAGCAGGGTTTGCAGGTTCGGTTTAACCCTAATGGTTATTATGTTGAAAACACTGGGTCTTACAAACCCTTGTTCTAACAGCTACCTAAGCTGTTCCTTGAGTTCGATGGCTTCAGGAATTGGCATTTTGTACGTGCGTAGGGCTACTGGCTGAGCTCCGGGGGTCAATTCAATCACATGATCTACTTCCTGAATTGGAGGCATTTCAGTTAGTTCTGCTGGGAATAGATCATCAAATTCACTTAACCATTCTGGTTCTTTAGCCTTAAGCTTTGAGTCTACTGGGTTCATTTTGACAACATAAATTTGTTGCTTCTTCCTAAGTTTGCAACTCTATAATAGCTCTATCATGTCCTTTGTATACATACTTATATAAATATTTCACAGCTGTAATGGTAGAGCATACTTCTATGTTAATATGGGCTTTGTATCTCATAGAGAGAAAACGGTTATATGGAACAACCCATCGACTATCCACCCTATGATCCTTTACTTGTATGAAACTACCATCATCTCGTGCATATAAGTTGGATACCCACCAATAGTCAATTCCCTTAGTCTCGTTGACTCTAGTTTATGAAGTTTGGGAAACCTTAGGTCATCCACAACTTTAGTTAACAAACTTGGTCCTGTCTTCTTTTTATGGGCACACCACGAGCTGCATGGTTATTTTAAATGCTTCTTATTACATTGGAAATAATACCTTGGAAGCTATTTTTTATGTTATGCATGTAGGAGAGATGACTGAGGATATTATTTTAAGTTGAACATGGATGGCTCACAACAAATGTGCCATAAACTAGGAGGATCAGTTTGTCAAACTAACTTTACCCCATGGAAAGGTTATGGTTTTACTATTCAACACGAAGAACAAATCCTCATATATGATCAACTACTATCATGTAGAAAGAAGTGATACATGCCCTTTCCAAGAAGGTGGACTTGAAAGGTGTTTGTTCTTGACAAAAGAGAGCCTCATTGCATAATTATTCCTTGTTCAACCCTTCTAGAAGTATTTGCCACTATTCATGAGATGCACCAACATTTGAGGCTCAAATATCTTGAATGGAGATAAATACTTGATCCTTCATTTGTGGCCAGCCACCACCAAGTTCCTTCGATGTTGATAATAACTTTAATTGATTTTCCAATTAAAGAAACCTGATGGAAAAAAGAAGAACTCCTGTATTACTTAAATAAAGGGCCAAATGAAGATCAAGTGGCTTTCTACTTCCATCATTTAATATTTCTATCAGCCACATGCTTATGATTTTGAGACCATGGTGAATGTTGAATTTTGGCCTCCCTATACAACTTTTAGAAGAACATAACATTCATTGGAGCTTCGGCTCTTAAATTGGCAACATTTGGCCAATAAATTTTTGTAAGTATGTCCGGCTAGTCACCTCACCTAAAAATGGTAGACATAAGAGTTCAAGTTAATGTCACTAGTTGGTTCTTTGACCATTGGCATAGCCTTGCTTAGTCATTGATTTTTTTTCTAAACACTAGCATACTCTTTCCAACTACATTTCATTCTTCAAATCCTTTTTGCATGCTAGACAAGTTACCAAACTAGGTGTTGGTATATAAGAGTCTAATTGTTGCATGCAATTATTCATGGTCAAAGGCATAGTCTTGTAAAAAAGTCATGCATAGCATTCTTGTATATAATTGCATTTGCATATAAAAATATAAAATTCTAAAAATCATAAAACTCTAAAATCCAAAAAGATTATCCACTCACGCACTACACACTACACTTGTAGGATAGAATCCTTGATAGTAGAAGCCATCCACGTACATTTATAGATGGGGGACCATTGGTAAAACCCATCACCTAGACCACCATGAAATGCTCTTTTTGCACAGCATGTTGTTCTTATATTTTGTGGAGCATTTAGGAACTTGCATCTTTCAAGTTCATGCATTAGGCACTTCTCCTTGTTTTTTAAAAACCTATGCATGTGCACATACACCTAGATCAAACCTAAATTGGTAACAACAACCTATATTATTAAAAACATTCACTTGTTATTTTTTAAGTCAAAGAGAGGACTAGTGCTTTGGCAATGATAGCTCAAAGGTACCTCCAGTCATGTATCTGCAATATCCCATGACTTTAACTTCTTGGCATGGGTCTGAGGATTGGACCTACTTTAGGCAGGGAGGGATAAACCACAAGACCAATGGAAAATTAATAGGTGGACAATTTAGGTGGGCCCATTTGTAATTTTTTGTCTACCCGAGCAAGTTTTTAAACACTTATTGTAATATTTTATTAATTTTTCCCACTCAAATGATCACACCACGATGTAAACAAGGGGTGTCGAGCTAAGTGTAATGTTAGAATTGTATTCACATGTACACTCATAGCACTAGACACCATAGTTCTTGGTTTATACCCAATGGCCACCCTAGTTTGTGTGCCCAACCACTTATAAGTTTTGTATGAATAACAGTGATTGGAATGAGAACACACACTTCCCTTGTCAAGATTAGAGATATTTTGCATTCTCTTGGTATCCTCTTTCTCTTTTGTGGTTGAGTGTGTGAGTGAGAGTGAGAGTCATTTTGTTTTCTATCTCTACCCCATGGCACAACTATGCTATGAGGGGATAGTATCCAAGGCAATCCTATTAAAACATTGGAGTGACCAATGATGGTGGAGTAGTCTACATTGGTTAGCTACATTACATGGTTGGAAGGCCTCCCTTGGTGTTCACCAAAATGAACATTCACCTTGCATGAGGGAGAAGATGCAAGAGCTGGTTCAGGGGTGCACTTAGCCAACCCTATGAGGGTTAACTCCTCAATTGTAAGCCACTAGGGGGCTCACTCCAACCCTATGAGGGTTAACTCCTCAATTGTAAGCCACTAGGGGGCTCACTCCACCACCACTTGTGTCACTCAAGTAAAGGTTCCATGTGCTAGGTAGAGAGCAAAGAGGGAAGGAGCTATGGAAACCTCAACCTCTATCTTAATACCTTCATGTGTGCAAGGAGGGTGAGGGAGAGAGGTAGAGAAGAAGGGAATAGAGAGGAGATGGAGAGCATAACCTACAAGAACACACACAATCAAGAAAGAAAACATGCATAAGCAAATAAGCTCTTAGCCATCGCCACACAAGAGAGCAAGAGAGAAGAAGAAGACGCTAATGTGATGATGGGATTGTATCCTTTCATATTTCTTTCAAGTCACTTATATACAATAGCTCACTTTTTACAATGGTCAGTTGCCCAGTTGACAATTGGGGGCACAAAACTAGTTATCTAGCTCTATGTACACTTGGCTTTTTAGCTCACGGTGGTGGCCGACATCACATATGTCATAATCTTGGTCATCCCATATCTTTTTCATGAAGCGCTTAGTGTGGTTTTACATACAAACGTGTCACATGAAGTGCATAATTTGGGTCTGTCCTAAAATGAAACTTAATAGCGGTAGTAGAGGGAGTAGGTGTGGAAGAAATCGTACTGTGATCTGGGGTATTGTGGGGAGTAGTGGTGGAAAGCTTTGTAGTAAGCCCAAAGCTTTATGAAAAGCTTTGAACTTTTCATGAGGAAGAGCCTTTGTGAATAAATCTGCCATGTTGTCATGTGTAGGCACATAGACCAAGCTGATCTCTGCCTGCAAAGAGTGTGAGATCCCACTGCCCCCTCTGGGCACCAGATTCCCGGATGGTAGCAGCGAAAGTAGCTTCCTCTTGTGCGGGCCAGGGTTTCTCACTCAGGGCCTCGCCCTCGAATGGCCAGGGTCATTCTGAAAACTGAAACTGGGAAAATTTCCCTTGCTCGAAAACAGGGACGATTCCACCATTTTTATTTTCTTAACGAATTTCTCTAACGAGGTCAAGATATTGAACTAACCTTCATCTGATTAAATCAGATAGAAGGGAAACTATTATAGACTTAACTTGAAGGAATCAATGCTTTTTTCCTAATTGAATCAGGCATAGCCGTTGATCTATTCATCAGACAAGTCTTCAGGCTTTTAATTAACTACTCGAGTTCTAAGTGTATTCCTTTTGATCAATTTGATTATTAAAATTCTACTGATTCCAGCCCATCCGGGGTTAGCCACCGCCCAACCACTAGAATTGGTAGAACCAGACAAGTACTCACCCACCCATAATTGAATGCCTTTCTTAACTTTTGCTTTAGAATACAGATACACACACTCTCCTCTTTAAACTTTAACTTTTAAAACAATCCATTGACAAAAAATTATTGGTTACAGATGTCATAACTCAAAATTTTCATTCAATCCTTGTTTCTCACAAAACAGTATCACTCTGGACTCTCCATTGAGACCAGCAGGTCAGCAACGAGATCCAGTAATAGATTATAATAATTTTCTCGTTATCATACATATATATATCTTCCACGACATACACATGGGTGTCCTAAGCACCGCGAGCCTGTGCATCGCCTGGTCAGAACCCTCCAGGATCCTCCTTAGGTGTCTTGGCACTTCACTCAGGGACCGCTTCGTTGGCCCTCGCCCATCGTACACCGAAAGCACACCATTTTTCACCATACCCAGGCAGGTCAAGACCTGGGTAAGTTTTTATCGCGTGAGCCGTCCTTTGAACCCGGCTAGTTGCAACCGAACTTCCCTTAGAAGAACACATATACTAAATGCTCCCTCCAGTATTCTGGCGTAAGACAATCCTTTAAGAAAATAGGGTTTCTATGCAAGTTTTCAGTTTTGATTTGCTTTTGAATACAATGAGTATATTTTAATTCCGTATCCCAAGACTTCTAGATCATAGGTCTGGATTCCCAAGCAAAATTCCTCGAATTCTGTAATCTTGATCCTCAGATCAAAATCAAAGGTCTCAATTTAATTTCAGATTCGGTGGGTGATTTGATTGAATTTTCCTGAACTGGTCACATAGTCTTTTCTTGAAACTGACGAAGGAGATTAAGTCTTGGTCATAGTCTGCTTCAGGGTTTGAGTCTGGAAAGGTTCTCCCTGAACTATCTTTCTCGAAGGGTAATATTTCAATTACTACTTTACTGAATTTCATTCATTGAGTATTTTGATTAACTGAATATTTCAATTACTACTTTACTGAATTTCATTCATTGAGTATTTTGCTTAACTGAATTTCATTCATTGAGTATTTTACTTAACGGAATTCAAAACTAAACACGTATTTCTATGAGGAATAAATTAATCATTTATCTAAAATTCTGACTGCGATAGATCTTCTGTATTTTCTCATTACCATCCTAGAGAATATGAAACAGTAGAATTTTCCTTCACAGACTATTTACTTATTCATTTATCAATATTCATGGGATTTAAACAATGATTAAAGAGAACTCTCATTTTGATATAAAAAAATTATGTATGCATCTATTTATGCATAAAATCCAACTTCTATGGAAATAACACTTTTATATAAAAGAAAATCCTTTTATGCATCTATTTATGCATAAAAATCAATTTTGATGAAACTAACAGTTTTATAATAAAAATTTATTTTATGCATAAAAATCCATTTTGATGAAAAAAAATCTAATAATAAAAAATTCTTTTATGCATCTATTTATGCATAAAAATCAATATTGATGAAAGTAACACTTTTATAATTAAAAAAATTCTTTTATGCATAAAAATCAATATTGATGAAAGTAACACTTTTATAATTTAAAAAGTTCTTTTATGCATCTATTTATGCATAAAAATTTATTTTGATGAAAGTAACACTTTTATAATAAAAAAATTATTTTATGCATCTACTTATGCATAAAAATCAATATTGATGAAAGTAACACTTTTATAATAAAAAAATTCTTTTATGCATCTACTTATGCATAAAAATCAATATTGATGAAAGTAACACTTTTATAATTTAAAAAAAATATCCAATATGCATCTTTCTATGCATAGAATTTAAATCTAATGAAAATCACTCTTTTATTAAAAAAAATTACCAATATGCATCTTTCTATGTAGAGAATTTAAATCTAATGAAAATCACTCTTTTATAAAAAAAAAACCAATATGCATCTTTCCATGCATAGAATTTAATTTTAATGGAAATAACACTTTTATAATAAAAATATTTCTACTATGCATTTTTCTATGCCTAGAATGAAGATAACACTTTTAGAATACACAAACGGTGGGGATTACTCTTTTTGAATAATAAAAGATAAAACTTATTTCACAAAATTTAAGAAAATTTTACCATAACCTCCTTTGTATGGCTGACCATTTTTCAATTTTTCCTATCCTCCTTAAGTCACTTAAAAATTATCCCCAAACTCTTTTATCAATTTCGAGGGAAGAAGATGTGACCAGTTCAGGAAAATACACTCAAATCTCCCACCAAATCTGAAACTAAGTTAAGACCCTTTGAATTGATTTGAGGATCAAGGTTATAGAATTCGAGGAATTTTGTTTTGAAATTTAGTATTACGATTATGAAGTTTTGGGGATACTGATTTAAGATATACTCATTGTATTCAAAAGAAAATCAAACTGAAAACTTGCATAGAAACTATGTTTTCTTAAAGGACTGTCTTACGTCAGAATGCTGGGGAAGGGAGCATTTGGTATGTGTTTTTCTAAGGAAAGTTTGGTTGCAACAGCTGGCGGGGAGTGTTCAAAGTACAGCTCACGCGGCAAAGCCTACCCAGGTCTTGACCAGCCTCAGTACGGTTAAAATGGTGCACTTTCGGTGGTACGATGGATGAGGGTCGACGAAGCAGTCCCTGAGTGAAGTGCCAGAACACCTAAGGAGGATCCTGGAGGGTTCTGACCAGGCGATGCATGGGCTCGCGGTGCCTAGGACACACATGCGTATGTCGTGGAAGATATTGTATGATGGACCAATGATTATTGTAATCTGTTTACTGGATCTCGTTGCTAACCATCTGGTCTGGAGAGTCTAGAGTGATACTGTTTTTTTTAAGAAACAAGGATTGGATGGAAATTTTGAGTTATGACATCTGTAATCAATAACTGTTTGTCAATGGATTGTTTTATAAGTTAAAGTTTAAAGAGGAGTGTGTGCGTATCTGTATTCGAAAGCAAAAGTTAAGAAAGGCATTCAATTATGGGTGGGTGAGTAATTGTCTGGTTCTACCAAATCTAGTGGTTGGGTGGTGGCTAACCCATGGCTGGAATCAGTAGAGTTTTAATAATGAAATTGAAAATAGGAATACGCTTAGAACTCGAGTAGTTCAATAAAAACCTGAAGACTTCTCAAATGAATAGATCAACGACTGTGCCTGATTCAGTTAGGAAAAAAGCGTTGATTTCTTCAAGTTAAGTCTGTAATAGTTTTCCTTCTATCTGGTTTAATCAGGTGAAAGTTAGTTTAGTTTCTTGACCCCGTTAGAAAATTCATTAAGGAAATCAAAAAGGTGGATTCGTCCCCATTTTTCGGGCAAGGAAAATTTTTCAGGCAAGGGAAATTTTTCCGGTTTCGGTTTCGAAATGACCACCAGATTAGTCTCGTGTCCGGACATTCGAGGGCGAGGCCCCGAGTGCGAAACCCTGCCCCGCGCAAGAAGAAGCTACTTCTGCTGCTCTAGCAACTAGGAATCCGGTGCACGGAGGGGGCAGTGGGATCTTAGAGCTGGTATCAGAGCGCTGTTGTAAACTTATGAAACAACAGCAGAAATTGCCTAAAATTTTAAAGTAAATCTGTAAAAATAATGTATTTACTTGCTAAGATTATGTTTGAAATGAATTCATAAATTGAAAACTCATAAATTGAATTGGATTTTTAGATGGATACCCCAAATCTGTCTAGCATTCCTGGACTTTCCCAGAGTCAGGATATGATCGCCTTTGCCTTCGAAAATCTCATCAACTCTGCCTACAACCCGAGAAAGTAGAGTGAGGCTCGCTCGTCACTTTGAGGATCTATACTTCCCTGATCTAATAGAGCGACGTCAGCACATGTGGTTCTCTGGAGGGCGATGTATTAACGTCAATACTAATCATCTTCAAAGACTCAGGCAGAATATCTCACTAGCCATGATCTTGATAAGGCTAGGAGTTGTTCATTATGTCCAACTCTTTAATCATTCGCCCAATCATTCGCCCGCAGAATTTTAGAAATTTTTGCCAAATTTTTACACTTCTAAGCCGCTTTATTCCTAGAAGTAGAATTACAGCACCCTTATCAGTGATGAATCGTGTATATCATAGCATGTCTCCATCGCAGTATCGCCTTTTTATGCATATGCAATTGAGGCAGTGACTTTTGGAGCCGAGACGCTCTATGTATATATCAAAAACTTTTGATAATAAATGATGTTCTGTAAAAGATTCCAAATTGATTTCGTGGTTGTGAATATTGGTTAACAAAATTAGCAGAGTGAATCTTGTTTTCAAGAATTATGATGGAATATTTAATTGTTTAAGAGATAAATCTCCAAAAAAAAAGTCATAAATCTAATGACAAAGTTAAGTTGACAAAAATCTCGTTTCGTCAGAGTCATGAGGCGCGCGGCCCGTGCCTAGGCAGTCGGATCCTCTTACCGAATGATGAAGAGTTAGATCCAGATGTTTGTAAAGCCCTGCACTGATCCCAACCTCGTCCATTCAAGGGTGAAGGGGAACAGTTAGGAGAAATAGTGGAAAAATGGATTGAGGCAGTGGAAGAGTACTTTGATGTAACCGGTTATAATGAGAGGAGCAAGATGGCTCTCGCCAGAGACTAAAAATTGTGGAAACAGCCAGGGTCGCATGGAGGAACCATTGTGAGACAAACCATCTCGACCAAAATACCCAGACCTGGTCAGATCTTAAAGTTTACCTCAGAAAGAGGTTCTGTCCTCCGGGCTTCCTGGAAACCAAAATGAATGAGTTCTTGGAATTGAAGCAGGATAGCCGAACAATTGAAGAATACCATCAGGCATTTGCCCTTCTCCTCAAATATTCTCCACATTTGGATGAAGAGTAGCTGATGGCCAGATTCATTCGAGGAATGAACGAGCCATTGGGACACTTTAGTGAAAAATGCCAAACTAGTCTCAATGGCGGAAGCTGTCAGAATGGCAAAGGACTTTGCCAAGGCATTTGTTGTCAAGGTCCTGCCAAAGCCTGCACCCTCAAACTTTAAAAGGTTCCAAACCTCGGGAAGTGCTTCAAACTTTCCTCCCCCAAAGAGGGAACAAGGCCCATAAGTGAAGGAAGACCCTTCCCTCGAAACACTTTCTCAGGAGCCCCACCTTTTTCAAGGACTCAGAGGGATGAGCTTAGAAGTGAGAACAGATGTTTTGGATGTCAGGGTTTCGGTCACCAACTTAAAGACTACCCGACTCCTACCATGTCAAGAGGACAGGGAAATCAAGGACCTAGAATGCAGAGACCAACCCCTTCCTATTAGTCAAATCAGGGTCCGTCTCATCAAAATCAGGGCAATCCCAGGAGGAATCCAGCTCAGCCATCTGCCTTTGTTTAGAGTAATCTCAGAAATCCCTCTCAGAACTGGGGTAACCAAAGAGAAAGAGTTCCGCCCTAATTTGTAGCAGCCAGAGCAGTTACAATAGCAGAAGTAGTGGAAGAGAAAAGAGGTCAGATTTATGCCGCAATTGAAAACCAAGGGCTAAATCATCAATTCTCTGTCATCCATGTTGAGATATCGAGCTCGTCTAGTAAGGCGGTGGACACTGATGACCCGCCTGGGGGATAGGCCCCACACTTACACCACACTGGCATGGTTGGTGAGATCATGGGTGATATGCGGCCAGTGGGATGACAGGCTGTGTGATAGCCATTCTAGAGACTGGCATAGTTATAGCGCCATCTCATTTAGTTGGGTTCACACTATAGAGAACCCGTGTATGTATTGGTTGAGTACCTTTCATATTATGTGTACTCTTATCTTGTATATGGTGTGTTGAGTGTTGAGTGAAGAAGAAGAAGATTTTCAGCCTCTCACCTTGTGTGTTCTCTATTAGGGTTTTGTGAGTGTGTGTGTGCTTGCAAGAGCTCAAGCTCTCTTCCCCCCTGCATCTTTTCATGGTATCAGAGCCTGGTTCATGCTAAGGGCTGAGCTGCAAGCAAGAGAAATACGAGGGTAAGAGCTTCAACTACTCTTCCCTATTTGTGTTGGTGACTATAACCTTGTCGGGTGCTCTATGGGAGGCACCGGCAAACGATCTCTGATTGAGGAGCTTTCTTCGCGGGAGTAAAGCTATAGGGCAACTATATTGTCCTATCGAACTGAATTTTCTAGGCCGAAAACGCGTTTCGGGCGCGTCTGGACCTCCGTTTTTCAGAAAGCAAGCGATTTCAAGCATTGCGGGCGGGTAAGTCATCAATTCTTTGGGCAGAACTCTATTTTAAGAACTGCAGGAAGACAGATTAGCTGTGCAAACACAGTGTGTGCTACAAAGAGGTCAACAGTTGTTGCCATTGGGTGTATGTATGCATATTGAAGTCACTGGTTGTGACATTTGAGAGTACTATAGTGCCGCTGCAAAAAATACAACAGTTTGTGCAGGACAAACCAGAGTGCTGTTTCTGGTAAAATTGTGTGTTTGGCAAGATGTCAAATGATGGGATAACCCAAATTATGGCTGAGAAGCTTGATAAGAATAACTTCCATGCTTGGAGGTTTAGGTTGACGAATTTCCTGATGGGAAAGGGCTACATAGAAGGTGAGCATGAAGAGGCACCGGAGATACCGGACATAAATCCGACCGTTGGAGATGTGAAAGAGTTTAAAGACTGGAACCAAGGAGCCAGGAAAGTTATGTATTGGCTCTCCATTAGTATAGAGGGCACCATGATTGGGCGCATTCAGGATGCCAAGTCCCCCAAGGAGGTGTGGGACACCTTGGTAAAACTCTATGAAACAAATACCAAGGCACGTAAGATAAAGTTGAAGAATGAACTTCATACTATGGAGAAAAAGAGCATGTCTGTGAATGACTATGAAACAAATACCAAGGCACGTAAGATAAAGTTGAAGAATGAACTTCATACTATGGAGAAAAAGAGCATGTCTGTGAATGACTATGCATTGAAGATAAAGGGTATTGTGGAATCCCTTGCATCTATTGGTGTGTCAGTAGATGATGATGATAAGGTGGAAGTCTGTCTACGTGGTCTCGGGCCACAATACAAGGCATTCAAGACGTCTATTCAAACTCGGGAAAACATTCCCAACTTTACAGATTTGGTGTCTATGCTGATTATAGAAGAGAAGAGCTTGGGTGAAGACCAACAGTCTTCACAAAACAAAAACAGTTCAGAGCAACAGGCCTTCTACACAAGTTCAGGTAGAGGACGAGGTAGAGGAGGCCGTGGACGCGGTCAAGGAGGTGGCCGAACAGGTAATCAAAATTATGGCCAGCAGCAGCAACAACAGTCCCAGAATACACAACAAAAACATCAACAACACACAGGTGGAAGAGGCAAATTCAGAGACAGGGAGAGTCAAAGAGGACGTGGAAATTGGCAAAGGCAATATAATGATGCACGTGAATGCTTTTATTGTGGTAAGCCTGGACATGTGCAGGTAGAATGTTATAAGAAGCAGGTTAACATGCAAAATGGGAAAGTGCAGCAGAACAACTATGCATCCTCAGGCAGAAACAATGAGGATAATGAAAGCTTTGTTTGTTATGCAGCATGTCGTGAGAATGCCATGTCTGAAAATGTTGAAGTAGCACAAAAAGATGATGTATGGTATGTGGATTCAGGTGCTTCGAACCCCATGACAAGTCATGGGGAGTGGTTCAAGGAGATGAAAAACCTTGAAAGACCAGGTTTTGTGGAAACAGGGGATGACACTGCTCATCCAATTGCCCATGTTGGAGATGTGCCATTGTCTATGCAGGATGGCAAAGTGAAGTACCTTGCAGATGTACTTCACGTTTCGAACATAACAAAGAACCTGGTTTCAGTTGGCCAGATGATTGAGCAGGGTTTGTAGGTTAGGTTTAACCTTGATGGTTGTTATGTTGAAGACTTTAAAGACAAGTGTAGGTTGGTTGCAAAAGGCAACAGAGTGGGTAGAATGTTTACGTTGAATGTAGACATGCTTGAAATGAGTGCTGCGATGTTTGCAAATGGTTCAGGAATTGTTGCAGACATAGACATTTGGCATAAAAGAATTGGACATGTGAATGTGCAGCGAATGAAGTCTATGCAGACTAAAGGAATTGTGACAGGGCTGCTAAAGTTTTAAGTGGAAGGTATGCAGAGAATATGTGAAGCATGCCAATTTGGAAAGCAAACAAAGCATGTATTTCCACGTAATAGATATGTGAGCAGAAATGCACTAGATGTTGTGCATTCAGATGTATGGGGTCCTACGAAGACCATGTCTATGGAAGGCTGCAGGTATTATGTGACATTCATTGATGACCACACAAGGAAAGTGTGGGTATATTTCATGAAGGAGAAGAGTGAGGTGTTCACTCACTTCCAAAATTTCAGAGTTTTGGTTGAAACGCAAACAGGGAAATATGTAAAGTGCCTAAGGTCAGATGGAGGGGGAGAGTACTTCTCCAATGAGTTCTCTGAATTTTTGAGGAAGAATGGTATTCGAAGACAGTTTACATGCAGATACACTCCGCAGCAAAATGGAGTTGCTGAGCGGAAAAACAGGCACATTGCTGAGATTGCGTGAGCATTGATGGAAGAGAAAAATATGCCGCATAGCTATTGGGCTGAGGCTGTTTCTACAGCAGTATACATCATGAACAGGACTCCAACTATAGCCATACATGATGTAACTCCAGAGAAGAGGTTTACTGGCAAAAAACCAGATTTGTCTCATCTGAAAGTCTTTGGATGCATTGCATATGTGCATGTGCCAGATGAGTTGAGAACTAAGCTGGATCCGAAAGCTAAAAAATGTGTGTTTATTGGATATTCCCTTGAGCAAAAGGGATACAGGTGTTATAACCCTGCTACACGTGAGTTGAGGGTAAGCAGGGATGTTGTCTTTGATGAGATGAGCAGCTGGTATGCTACTGAAAAAGAAGCTGTTGGGGCTGATGTGAGTGGAAGTGTGGTTGCACAGAATGCAGGTCAGCAATCACAGTCTTTGAGTGGACCAGGAGAGTCCTCATCTAGTGGGTCTGTTGATAGACCATGGAGTGGCAGGCTGCGTCATAATACCAGTCCTGCAAATGTGATTAGTACATCACGTAAAGGAAAAGAGAAAGTGGTCCTTGGTATGCCTGACATTTCTGCAGGGCATTCTCATGTTGATGGAGAGTCTAGTGGCTCAGATATGAGCCTTGATGAGGAGCTTGGGATCCCAGCTATGAGAACACCTGGTGTAAAGAAGGCTATGGAAGCCATGAATGAAAAGCTGCGAAGATCTGGGAGAGTGAAAAATCCTGTGCAGAGATTTACCTATGATGGTTATGTGGCACATCACTATGCATATATGGCAAAGGTTGTGCAAGTTGTTGAGCCCACATGCATTGATGAGGCTGTTGGAAATGTGTGTTGGGAGAAAGCTATGGATGAGGAGATGAATGCACTATATGGAAATGAAACTTGGGACTTAGTGCAATTGCATGAAGGCAAGAAAGCCATTGGATGCAAGTGGTTATACAAAGTAAAACATAACAGTGGTGGAAGCATAAGCAGGTATAAGGCTGGGTTGGTAGCCAAAGGATATGCGTAGACATATGGCATTGATTATGAGAAAACTTTCAGCCCAGTTGCCAAGATGGCAACAGTGAGAGTTGTGATAGCAGTGGCTGCATCAAAGCAATAGTCTTTACATCAGATGGATGTAAAGAATGCATTCTTGCATGGGGATTTGCAAGAAGAGGTGTATATGTTGTAGCCACCTGGTTATTAGAATGTGAGTCACCCCGAGCATGTTTACAGGTTGAAGAAAGCCTTGTATGGCTTAAAACAAGCACCAAGAGCATGGTCTGACAAGATTTCTGAATATCTTGTCACTATTGGCTTTCATGTAGCCAATGCAGATTTCTCGCTGTATGTGAGACATGGTGATAGAGGGGTTGTGCTTGTTGTCATCTATGTAGATGACTTGATCATTACGGGGGACCATGATGCAGAGATCTTTGATGTAAAGATCTTGCTTAGACAGAAGTTTGAGATGAAGGATCTGGGGGAGCTCAGATATTTCTTGGGCATTGAGGTGATTAGGTCACCACATGGTATTGGATTACTGCAGAGACAGTATGGCTTGGACATGTTGTCCAAGTATAGTATGACAGGCTGTAAGCCTATTTCCGTGCCATTGGATCAGAATGGCAAGTTGAGTGCAGATTCAGGAGAGATTTTGGAGGACGTATAGGCGCATAGTAGGAAGCTTGATCTATATGACGATCACCAAACCAGATTTGAGCTATGCTGTTAGGTTGGTGAGTCAGTTTATGCAGGTTCCACGGAAACCGCATTTGGATGCATTGAGATGGATACTGAGGTACGTGAGGTCTACTTTGCATTGTGGACTATTCTATGAGACTGGGACAGAGATATGTGTACATGGGTACATAGATGCTGATTGGGCTGGTAGTATCTCAAATAGAAGATCTACCAGTGGATTCATGTTTTCTTTGCGGAGTGCTGCTTTGACTTGGAGCAGCAAGAAGCAAGAGGCCAAGTACAGAGGAGCTGCTATGGCAGCATGTGAGGTAGCTTGATTGAGAAAGCTACTTGGAGATTTGGGTCTATCAGTGGATAGACAAGTTGTCATCTTCTGTGATAACATTAGCAGTATACAATTGGCCAGGAACCCAATTTTTCATGCTCGCACGAAGAGGTCCACTACCATTTCGTCAGAGAGAAGGTCTTGGCAGGAGACCTTGACCTTGTTTATGTCAGCACAGAGGATCAGGTAGCTGACATATTCACCAAAGCATTGGGTACAGAGAAGCTCCGCAGATTCAGGGCTTCGCTTGGTGTACATGAGATGGAGTTGAGCTCGAGGGGGAGTGTTGAGATATCGAGCTCGTCTAGTGAGGCGGTGGACACTGATGACCCGCCTGGGGGATAGGCCCCACACTTACATCACTGGCATGGTTGGTGAGATCATGGGTGATATGCGGCCAGTGGGATGACAGGCTATGTGATAGCCATTCTAGAGACTGGCATAGTTATAGCGCCAGCTCATTTAGTTGGGTTCACACTATAGAGAACCCGTGTATGTATTGGTTGAGTACCTTTCATATTATGTGTACTCTTATCTTGTATATGGTGTGTTGAGTGTTGAGTGAAGAAGAAGAAGATTTTCAGCCTCTCACCTTGTGTGTTCTCTATTAGGGTTTTGTGAGTGTGTGTGTGCTTGCAAGAGCTCAAGCTCTCTTCCCCCCTGCATCTTTTCAATCTATACTCTAGCTGAGTATAAGGGTAAGTCATTCAAACTTTTGATTGATTCAGGCAGTACTCATTCATTTGTTTCCCTTGGATGCTTGCGTAAGCTAGTCCTAGAATAGAAATCAGGGAATCCTATGCAAGTTGAATTGGCCAATGGTGGTGGAAAGATCCTTTTCACTCACCTTGAGACAGATCGTATTCAGTTTAATCTAGATGGGAATATAACTGACTGTCAATTCAGAGTCCTACCTTTGGGAGTTTTTGACAAGATCCTTGGAATGGATTGGCTCCACCAAAATCAAGCTGACACAATTATAAAAAAAAGAGAATATAAGAGAGCTCTCTATGCTCTCTATGCATGCATAAAATGAAAAGATGTAGGGGGGAAGAGAGCTTGAGCTCTTGCAAGCACACACACACTCACAAAACCCTAATAGAGCACACAAGGTGAGAGGCTGAAAATCTTCTTCTCCTTCACTCAACACTCAACACACCATATACAAGATAAGAGTACACACAATATGAAACTTTCTTGGATCTCAGCACAGCTTACCACACCAAGACCAATGGTCAATCAGAAAGGGTGAACCAAGTAATCGAAGATATACTTCGATCATGCTGTGTGGCAGGGAACCCAAAAAGTGGCTAAGCTATCTGCACCTAGTCGAGTTTGCCTACAATGCCTCTTATCACCGAAGCATTGGGATGAGCCCTTTCAAAGCTCTGTATGGATAAGACTGCCTAACACCATTAACTTGGTTTGACCCATTGATTAGGGTCGAGATGTCCAAACAGATGCTTGACGACATGGAGCAGCAGATGTAGCCAATCCACAAAGATTTAAGAGCTGCCCAGAATAGACAGAAGCAGTATGTAGATAAGAAGAGGTCAGACAGAAAATTTGAAGAAGCAGATATGGTCTTCATTCGAGTACGCCCCAAAAGAAGTTCTCTATCTCTTGGCAAGTACAAGAAGTTATCTCCCAGATACCATGGGCCATATCTGATTACAAAGAAAGCAGGTGACTTAGCCTATGAACTTCTTCTGCCTCCTCATCTCAAAGTAAATAATGTATTTCATGTCAACCTACTTAAGAAGTATGTACCAAGCCCGAATCATGTGCTTAATGATGAACTCTTAACTTCTTCAACCCAAGGGCTGGTGGAACTCCAACTTGAAGAAATCCTTGATGTTATCGAGAGAAGGTTCTCAGGAATAGAATTCTAAGAGAATTATTAGTCAAATGGAAGTTCTATCCTTTTGAAGACGCCACCTGGGAGAAAGAAACCAAACTGACGCGAGATTATCCCTAGTTTGCGAGATGAGGACATCTCGCGTTTTTCAAGTGGGAGAGAATGTAAGATTCCTCCCCATCCCCTCAAGATGTCTAGTTTCTTTCCCTCTAATAAATCCCCTTTTCAGAATAATAAAAGATCTTGTTTTTACCTGTTTTGGTCTAGAAAGAGAAAATATTCTAGAGAGAGATAACTCGATTTTTAGATATCTTTGGATGGAAAAATATCCTTTCTTATTAAAATAAATTCCTCCAAAACAGAAGTTTAAAAAGAATTTCCTAAGATGCATTAGAAATAAATTATAATCTGCTCAAAAGACCTTAGCCTAAGGGTCCAGATTTTTTGAAAATTTTAGATTAAGGTTATGAGGGACCAATAAGATTAATCCAAATGTAGGGAGGAGATAAATTGAAGAAATAAAGAAAAAATCCCCAAAAATGAGTAAATACTCACACAAGATGAAGAATGAACTAAGAACCAAAGGAAACATTTAAAAAATTAATTTTTGACACCTCAGAGTGGGGATTCCCCCTCATGAAGGAGGCGTCTTTTTTCTTATCATTGCTTCTCCATTTTAAATCAATAAAATGAGATATTTCATCTCTCCTCTCTCCTATTTCAAGTCTAGTTCCACCAAAAAGTAAGCTGAACTGACCCAAAAATGGTCAAAAATTGACCAAACTGATATGGAAAATTCCAGAATCAATTTGCTTGGTTTGAGGCTCACTTTTTCCTATAAATAGAAGCCTCCCCCTTTGTAAAAGCTTAATAGGATTTATGCACTTTTACTCTACTCCTACCCAGAGCCAATTACATTGAATTCACTTGATAATTCAATTATTTTTTACTAAATCCTCTCCAAATTGGTGGCCACTCTTGATCCAAACAAGAGTAGAACCCTCAATCCCTCAAGCCAAAGGAAAGCTCACAAAACTCTATGTAAGCTAAAAATTCTACTTTTTAATTTCTAATCTATGGTTTTCTGATTTCTTTGCTTTTTTTAGTTGATTAAAGTGAATCTTGATGTTATGCCTTGATGAAAAGACTACCCCCTTCTCTTCCTTAAGAATTCAGCCCTTCTTTATCCTAGATTGAGTAACAAACAAATTGATTAAGTTTTTCTTATTGTTTACTCCTTAGAAAGTGAAAATTGAGTAGATTAGAGTACTTTACTTCAAATTGGGTTTAATTTTAAATTGAAAATAGAATGTAAAAATTGAGAAATGGTCAGCCATACAAAGGAGGTTATGGCAAAATTTTCTTGAATTTTGTGAAAAATAAAGTTTATTTCTATGTTATTCTAAAAGAGTAATTCCCACCATTTGTGCACTCTAAAAGAAATATTTTTATTTACTTCATGTACATATTCACTTATGAATATGCATGGATATCATTGATATTAATTATTGAATCTAAATTCTATGCATAGAAAGATGCATAATGAAAATTTTTTAACTATAAAAGTGTTATTTTCATTGAATTTAATTTATGTGCATGGAAAGATGCATAATAGAAAAAATTTATTATAAAAGTGTTATTTTCATTGAATTTAATTTCTATGTATGGAAAGATGCATAGTAGATTTTTTTTATAAAAGTGTTATTTTTCATTGAATTTAATTTCTATGCATGGAAAGATGCATAATAGAATTTTTTTTATTATTAAAAGTGTTGTTTTCATTGAATTTAAATTCTATGCATGGAAAGATGCATAATAGGAATTGTTTTCTTATAAAAGTGTTATTTTCATAAAATTCAATTTCTATGCGTGGAAAGGTGCATAATAGAAAAAAATATATATATATAAGTTTTATTTTCATTGAATTTAATTTCTATGCATGGAAAGATGCATAATAAAAATGTTTTTATTATAAAAGTGTTATTTTCATTGAATTTAATATCTATGCATGGAAAGATGCATAGTAGAAATTTTTTATTATAAAAGTGTTATTTTCATTGAATTTAATTTCTATGCATGGAAAGATGCATAATAGATTTTTTTTTAATAAAAGTGTTATTTTCATTGAATTCAATTTCTATGCATGGAAAGATGCATAATGGATTTTTTTTTATAAAAGTGTTATTTTCATTGATTTCAATTTCTATGCATGGAAAGATGCATAGTGGAAATTTTTATTTTCATTAAATTTAATTTCTATGCATAAAAAGATGCATAAAGAATTTTCTTTTATTTCAAAAGTGTTATTCCTATTAAATTGATTTTATGTATAAATAGATGCATAAAAGGATTTTCTTTTATATAAAAGTGTTATTTCCATTGAAGTTGGATTTTATGCATAAATAGATGCATAAAGAATTTTTATATCAAAATTATATTTCTCTTTAATTCTATGTTTAATTTCTATGAGTATTTGATAAGTGAATAAGTACATACTCTGAGAGAGGAATTTCTATCGTTTCATACTCACTCGGATTGTAAAGAAAAAATTTAAAAAATCTATCAAAGTCATAATTTTAAATAAATGATTAATTTATTCCTCATCAAAATTCGTGATTAATTTAGAAATCAGTTAAGTGAATATTCAATGAATGAAATTCAGTAAAATAGTAACTGAAATATCACCCCCTTTCCGAGAAAGATAGTTCAAGAGAAACCTTATCAGACTCGAATCCAAAATCAGACTATGACCAAGACCAAACTCTTTTGTCAGTTTCGAGGAAAGAAGATGTGACCAGTTCAGGAAAATACACTCAAATCTCCCACCAAATCTAAAACTAAGTTAACACCCTTCAAATTGATCTGAGGATCAAGGTTACAGAGTTCGAGGAATTTTGTTTTGAAATTCAGTATTACGATTATGAAGTTTTGGGGATACTGATTTAAGATATACTCATTGTATTCAAAAGAAAATCAAACTGAAAACTTGCATCGAAACCCTGTTTTCTTAAAGGACTGTCTTATGCCAGAATGCTAGAGGGAGCATTTGGTATCTGTTTTTCTAAGGGAAGTTCGGTTGCAACAGCTGGCAAGGAGTGTTCAAAGGATAGCTCATGCGGCAAAGCCTTGACCAACCTCGGTGCGGTTAAAATGGTGCGCTTTCGGTACAATGGACGAGGGCCGACAAAGCGGTCCTCCCTGAGTGAAGTGCCAGGACACCTAAGGAGGATCCTGGAGGGTTTTGACCAGGCGATGCACGGGCTCGCGGTGCCTAGGACACCCATGCATATGTCATGAAAGATATTGTATGATGGACCAATGATTATTGTAATCTGTTACTGGATCTCGTTTGCTAACTAGCTAGTCTCAACGGAGAGTCCAGAGTGATACTATTTTTTTGAGAAACAAGGATTGGATGGAAATTTTGCGTTATGACATCTGTAATCAATAACTGTGTCAATGGATTGTTTTATAAGTTAAAGTTTAAAGAGGAGTGTGTGCGTATCTGTATTCGAAAGCAAAAGTTAAGAAAGGCATTCAATTATGGGGGTGGGTGAGTAATTGTCTGGTTCTACCAATTCCAGTGGTTGGGCGGTGGCTAACCCATGGGCTGGAATCAGTGGAGTTTTAATAAATGAAAATAGGAATATGCTTAGAACTCGAGTAGTGAAATAAAAACCTGAAGACTTCTCAAATGAATAGATCAATGATTGTGCCTGATTCAATTAGGAAAAAAGCGTTGATTTCTTCAAGTTAAGTCTGTAATAGTTTTCCTTCTATCTGGTTTAATCAGGTGAAGGTTAGTTTAGTCTCTTGACCCCGTTAGAAAATTTGTTAAGGAAATCAAAAAGGTGGAATCATCCCCGTTTTTCGGGCAAGGAAAATTTCCTCGGTTTTGGTTTCAGAATGACCACCACCAGATTAGTCTCGTGTCCGAGCATTCGAGGGTGAGGCCCCGAGTGGGAAACCTTGCCCCGCGCAAGAAGAAGCTACTTTCACTGCTAGCAACCAGGAATTCGGTGCATAGAGGGGGCAGTGGGATCTCATAGTCAGCACCAAGCGAAAAGGTGCTCGCATGCATCACCTAAGCCCCTTATCACTTTGGTACTGACCCCTTGTACATTAAGTGTGCTTGTCCTAATCGACTGAAATGTTTCTTTAGGCATGTTGGCTCCTAAGTTGGACATTCTCTTGGGATTGGTTGACGAGGTGGAAGAGTCTTATGCAAAAAAGTTGTATATGTTCCTTTACAATCAGGGATTTCACTGACGTAAACGAAAACATGTGAACATGTTAATAACATATGTTAATAACACAAAAAATCTTGTGATCACATGTTATATTCACAAAGCTTTCACAAGGGCCTAAAAAATTTATCTTTGTCGGGCATAAAAAATCTTCTTAGGTGGCCACTAACCTGCTATTATGTGAAGATGGTAACATGAGAACATGTGAATAGCTTATTCCCATGTGTAGCCAAGCTTTTAAGAAGTTCCCAAATGGCAAGTGACCTGTTATTTTGTGAACGGTAACATGAGAACATGTGAATAACTTGTTCACATGTGTTATTATCACAAAAAATCTTGTGATCACGTGAATATTAAATCCCTGTTTACAATACACATGCCCACCACCGTGCTCGTGAATTATCTCTAATGTTCAATGCAAAATTTCCTTTTTTTTAACATTATAAAGATTTCTAGGATTGTTCTCGGTGATTGCCAGGAGTAGCATTATGAACATATAGTTTCTAGCAACATCGTGACGTCCGATGATGAACGATATGTCCATCCATCTGATTTTGCAATAGACAAAGTCATGAAAAGAAGGCTCAGCCGTTGTCTTGACAACTGCGGGCAATAGAGTAGAGGAGAAATGCCCATTATACTCAAAGAAGTGTCGCCTTCTCCATGGATTTTTTGTTTTTTGCATCTCCTTACTAAAGACTCTTAGTCCCAGAGCAGACAATGGCTTTACCAAGCAATCAAGTGCCAATTGAGGATGATGGAGTTGAAGAAGAGGTGGCATCGATCTAGCAAAGGAGAGGGCAGAGGCCAAAAAGGAAACATTTCCACTAGTACATCCCTTGTTGGTGTCAATGCAGTAGCACCCATGAGTATAATCCCATTGGAAGCCAGCCCACCTAATGAGAATGAAAAGTGAGACTTGTCACTTCCTTCTTTACCTAGATTTACTATGGTAGAATAATGTGATTATGTTTTATTAACAGACATTATGCATCATTTTAATATTTGCGAAGACTATTGCTTGGTTGCTTTAGCATATTATAGTGAAGTAGACATAGGGTGGGTAGAGCAAGGAGTTGACAAACACCTCCTAGTGGATTCTACAATCATGTTCAATGAAGCTAGGACATATGAAACCCAATTTCCTTCCAAGGAGGAGGCTGCAGTAATTGCGTATCATCTTGGTTTGGTAGATTTGGGCAAATATATACCAGTTACCATACATGAAGATAGTAAGTCTATGATCTCTTTGTAGACAAGCAAAATGCTTAAGGGTGATGAAAATTAACACATAACATTACTGAAAATTTCTTAAGCTATTAGTATTTGTTTTACGTGTATTTTGTCAATTAAAAGTATTACATTACTTGCAAGTTTTTGTATATGATGATGATTTCTTGAAGAGAGTAAGAGGCTCAAGATCATCCGGTGCTAGCAATTTAAAATTAGCAAGTCATCGAAAGGATGCTTGTCTCACTGAATATATAAGACATTTGAACCATAAAAAGGTACGTACACTTTATGGCACTTTCTTATAATTGATAGTAAGTTGACTTGAATCATGGTGATTACAATTTTGATGTGCAGATCATTATATTTCATAAAGAGTTCTCAAAATACAATGCAAACTTTCCTTAATTCAAATTGAAAGTACTCTCCAGGTTTTGTGGTGGATATGATGTGCCTTTGAATGCTTAGAAAGTTTTGCTGGTGGAGAAACACTCTGGATTGTGGGTGTTTGGTCAAGAGCATGAATGTCAAGCGCTAAGATGTCCCTACTATCATACACGACCCAAGCTCTTGCGGCAAGAATTAGTGAACCAGACACATTGCCTCCTTATGGCAAAAGATATCTAATGAAGACAAGAAAGAGCCAGTGTATTCCTCCAGAACTGTTGCCTCCAAAGGTGCACCTGCCGAGAATAGATCTCCCAGCAAATGAAGTTGAAGAAGAAGATGAAGAAGAAGGAAGACCACTGAAGAAGATGAAGCCCACCTCATCAAGCCCACTTCCTCCCAACCCTAATCAATTGTAAAGTATGGTGTATGATTATATAGTATATGCTGCAATCATAAATAGAACAAAACCAGATGTATGTATAAATTAGACTCAAAGTATTGAGATTCTTTTAAGTCTTCTTCTTTGTGCGTCATTTCTACTACATTTACTGAGTATTTGAGTGTCTCCATGTGTTGATGTTGTATTAATTGGAATCCCCAATTTATAATTAATGTTCTCATTTGCAAAGAAAGTGTTCTCTATCACCATTTTTAATAATAGCGAGTTGAAAAAGGAATTAGCACAATCAGTAAGGACTTTTTATTTTTGCACGAAATTCTTTTTGGCAAATGAATCATTAAATCTTCCATACATAACTACCTCAAATCATCAAAATCTTCATTCTGTGATAAGGTTTACGTGTATCCAATAAAATATTCATGAGAAATGAATCATCAAAGCTACATAATACATAGTCCCCGAGCACTAGATTTCATGAGCAACATAATAAACACAGACAGGGATACAAGAAGGAAACAACACATAGATAGAATTATAGAAGAGTAGAGATGACAATAAAAGAGGATTGTAGAGAGATACTAGTGATATGAAACTTGAAATATATTAATCGCGGGAGATCAACAGAGTAAAAAAGAAGAGTGTTCTGTTAACAGATGGCTATAAGCATAGCTTGCGCCCTTTAGGTTTTGAGGTTCGACCAAATAAATTCTTGGCTTCTTTTAGCCCAGTAGTAACTTCATTCTCATTCTCACATGATGCTTGCTCATCTCTAACTTTGAATTCTCTATTCTCACCCTCTACAAATCCAAATACTGCAGTTGTTTCTGATTTATCGGGGAGTAGAACATCTTCTTTCGAGCTCACACCCATTGAGGGCAGCAGAACATCAGTCTTTCTCTTCCTCTTTTTCCTCTTTGCAGCACTAGTTAGTACAAGGTCACATCTGGCGAAGCTTCTTCAACTACAAGAACAAGAAAATATAAATGGCTAGCACTAGGGACAATGGTTAGGTCTTTTCAAATGACTCATAAATAATGTTCACATTGATCATCAGAACTCTTCCTTTTTGGTGTCCTAGAACGCGTCACATGGTTAGTACAAGCTTGCCCGTTTGGAGAGCTTCCTTCTTGCCTCATAGGTGACAGTTGAACATTTAGCTCACCTTGATCATCAAAACCCTTCCTCTTTGGTGTCCTAGAACTCTCCTAGAATGAGTCACGCGATTAGTACATGCTTGCCCCGGTTCTACACTTGCAGTATGATTGTACCCATTTAGAGAGCTTCTTCCATCATGCCTTAGGGGTGACAGCTCTCCTGCACTCAACTTAGTTCTCGGAGTGGTGCTTTGTGGTTCCTTGTTGACATCGCCCTCCCCTACGTCCAAGCCAACAATGATAACACTCATTGAATCAATAGTGTGGTCTCATCATGTGAAAGCATGATGATGGAGATCAAAAAACACTCACTAGGTGTAAGATTCCTCCCTCCAACCAGCTTTTGAGGTGTGCAGGTGTAAGTACCTCCCTTTTTGATCTTATAATTATTCCCCTCTCTGAAATAAAAGAAAGATCTTGTTTTGTCCTAGAGAGAGAAAATATTTAGAGGGAGGTAATTCAAAATTGAGATATTTTTTGATATAAAAAATCCTCCTAGTGTCTAAAATGGTTTCCCCTGAAACAGAAATTCAAAAAGAACTTTCCAATGTGCAAGTGGAATTAATTAAAAATAAGTATAAAGGACCTTAGCCTAAGGATCTAGATTTTCAGAAATTTTTGAATTATGCTCCAATTAAGGTTCCTATGGACCAATAAGATTAATCCAAATGTAGGGAGGAGATAAATTGAAGAATAAAAGAAAAACTCCCCAAAAATGAGTAAATGCTCACATAAGATGAAGAATTGACTGAGTACAAGGTTTATTAGTTAACAATTAAGAGATATTTAGAGGAAATGATGCATTTTTGACACCTCAGTGTGGGGATATTGTTAGAAGTCATCTCCTATCTTTATTAGACACCAGGGCCTCTATTGTGAGTGTGCCCACCCTGTATAGGTGTTTTCTCATTTTTCCTAACTCCCCGTATTTTTTTTCCATTTTTTCCATGGTGTGGGTGGCTGCTGCCACATGCTGGCAGGAGCAACTAGAGCTGGCCGACTGCACTCTTTTGCACATGGAGCTGGCCAACCTTCTCAGTAGGGGTCGTGGGTGATTTCTATAGTATTCAGTTTTCACTGCGGGATCTTGTGTATAGAGAAGAGTTACATGCCTATCTCTCTCCTTCTCTTGTGCTATCTATTTTCTGCACTCTACTTGCTCTTGTGATCTCAGATTTTGTTATCATCTCCGCTGCGTATTTTGACATGGTATCAGAGCCCTAGGCTCTTGAAAGATCTTAGGAGTTTTCTAAGCAAGAGGGGATTGTTGCATTGCTGATTGGTGGACTGTTTTGGACTGTTCGGGAAGAGAAGTAGCAAGAGGAAGGCGGGCTAAGTAGCTAGAAAGCCACTTGTAGGTTTAGAGTTTTTTTTCCCCAGTCACCCACCCTTTTCAGTTACATCCCCACGATGACAGATTTGTTAGAGATGGCTGAGAAGCATGTGAAGATCCCAACTCTCTCCACATTCCCAGTGGACTGTCAGTTGGACGGGAACAATTACGACATCTGGAAGGTTATGATGGAGTCTATGCTAGAGTCATATGACCTTGGTGATTTCATCGTTATCGGGGTTCCACGGCCAAAAGAAGAGGAAGGGGAGTTATTGTCAATGAAGAAGAACCGTGAGGCACAGGCACAAATGTGGGATCGTGTCAACGCTAGGGTCCGGTCATTTATTTTCCTCAATTGTACACCACAAGTAATCAATCACGTAAAGCATATGACGCTGGCTAGAGGCATATGGCAGCACTTGGCTTCTCTTTATAATAGGGTATCACCCATGAAGAGGATCTCCTTGGAAGTGTAGATGCGGGTTATGAACCCTGCAAAGTCATCGACAATGCGGGAGCACATTAACAAGCTGCAGGCCCTTCAGTAGGAAGTCCTCCAGGCTGGGAAGGAGATATCATCTGAAGACATGGCCATTACTTTGCTGTCCCACTTGCCTGCTCAGTATTCCACTTTCTACTCCTCTTTGATTACGAGTGGCAGGCTCAGCACCATTACCTGGGAGGATCTTGTGCTGCCCATGGTCTTGGACCAAGAGGAACATTTCACGAACCCTCCTCATAGCGGAGGTTTGGAGGCCTTAACTGGCCAACGGTCGAAAGGCCGGAATAACAACAAGGGCAAAGGGAAGGCTTCACCGGAGAAGGCTTCTGAGAAGAAGCCTCTGACTCAGAACAAGAGAACCAAGCTTTGATTTGCTTGCTTCAATCACCAAGCTTTGAAAGTATGCCAACTCTGAGGCTAGCAAGAGGTATTATTTCTTGAATTTTCCATGCCATGCTCATCATTACAAAATCCAATAATATTTTTAAGATATTGATAAATGATGTGTTGGACATGGATAAGTGGGAAATGCACCAAGGAGGAAAGAGGAAGATATTTGGTCCCAACTCTGCTCTAGCCCACTATCGTAGATTGTTACCCCTCGAAGATATTGTGATCGTGCACAAAGAATTCGCCCCCAACTCTGCCTTTCCCCTTTTTGCCCTCAATTCCTTTTTCAAGGTCCTCTATGTATCTAGCATTGCCCAAATGGCAAATTATATAATACTTGTAAAAACATCATTGGCCTTTGCCACTTTTGGAAGTGGATTTAGGAGTAAAGTTCTAGCGCACACAACCATAAGGGAATCCTTGTTGGGGGAAAGATAAGTCAGATGACATTGCCTCTTCCATTCTTTCCAGTGAGGTGCCTCTCATAAAAAGTAATGCACCCAAGTTGTTTCAAAGTGAATCCTAAACAAGGTAAAAAATAAGGAGCATATTCTATGGTCCAAGTAGAGATGGGTTGGCAAATCTTTCTTTGATAGAAGGTAGAGTCTATAAGAAACTTTGACACGAATGTTAAAAAATTTTCAAGATATATGCTCACTTTGTGTAAATTTGGTGATTTTTTCTCTAAAATTTACCCCAAAAAAATGCTACCATTGGGCTAGTATATTAAAAACGCCACCATTTTTGGGTCTAAAATAGCCCAGGACTTTTGGAATACCCTTGAAAATTCTCCTTTGGGCTAGATTTCACCCCTAATTGTTTCCTTAATCCTAAAAGATCATGTATAAGGTGATATATTATTAATGCAATTCTTCTTTTTTTCTCCTAATTGTGCACCCAATGTACTTTTTTGTTTGAAAAGTTAATTAAATCCTACCTATAATTCTCTACACAATTAAGTCATGTTTTAAAGAGTTGTCAAAGTCGTGTACAACAAATCATATTTTAGATTGTTCAATTCTATATTCATGTTTTAAATTATTCAAGTCGATGTAGGGGACTTATGGTAGCCATTTGGGAGTGACTTACATGTGCAATAAGCCTAAACTTTTGGCACAAAAATATTTAACCTGTTATTAAGCTCACTCAGCATCAAAGGTGCCTTAACTTGTCTAGATTTAAAGAAAAAAGTCAAGCTTGTTGAGCTTATTTAGTTGCTAAGGTACCCTATGTGTAAAGATTCAACCCCCCACCATATGGACAAGATAATTTCCTCTGTTCTTTTCATCGATGTTATAGATAATTTAAAAAGTCTAAAATTATCCATGAAACCATCACAAAACACCAGTGGGAGGCTTCTATGGGCTCCCCATAACATTTTTTAGCAAACAGGTGGAAGAGGCCAGTCTAGAGATAGGGGGAGCCAAAGAGGCCGAGGTGGTTGGAAAAGAAATCAGAACGCAAGTAGCATAGAGTGCTATTATTGTGGCAAACTAGGGCACATGGTAAAGGACTACTATAAAAAGCAGAATGACATTAAAAGTGGAAAGTTGCAGCAAGGCAACTATGCATTATCTAGTAAATAGGGAGGTGATAACAGAAGTGAGCAGTTGTTTGTGATGCAACACATGCTCAATTCCATAATAGGAGATGTCTCAAGATCTCAAGATACATGGTATGTGGATTCTGGCACCTCTAACCACATGACTAGTCATGCTGAGTGGTTTAGAGACATGTGAAAAATGGAAAAACCATGTTATATAGAAATGGGTGATGATATTGCGCATCCCATTTCACATGTTGGTGAAGTGCCATTGTCTATGCAGGATGGAGAAATATACTTGGTAGATGTACTTCATGTTTCAAATATTACAAAGAACCTAGTTTATGTTGGTTGAGCAAGGTCTACAAGTGAGGTTTAATCCTCGAGGATGTTTTGTGGGAGACTTCAAAAATTAGTGTCGTTTGGTTGCAAAGGATTATAGAAATGGCAGGATGTTACTTTGGATGTGAACATGCCTAAAGTAAAGGAAGTCATATTTGCGCATGGAACATGTATCATTGCGCAAATATTGACATATGGCACAAGCGCATTGGTCATGTGAATGTACAGCTACTAAAGTCTATGAGGCCCAGAATATTGTTGCAAGTCTGCCAAAGTTTAAGGTTGACGATCGGCACAAAGTATGTGAAGCATGCCAGCTTGGTAAGCAAGCCAAATATGTTTTCCCACATGAAAAGAATGTCAGTACAAGGTCATTAGATGTCATACATTCAAATGTATGGGGGCCGACCAAGACTAGAACCATTGCAAGTTGCAGGTATTATGTTACATTCATTGATGACCACACTAGAAAAGTGTGGGTTTACTTCATGAAGGAGAAAAGAGAGGTGTTTTTTGACTTTCAAAGATTTAAAGCCTTGGTCGAGAAGGAAAAATGCATGCAAATAAAATGTCTAAGATTAGATGGTGGGGGAGAATATTTCTCCAATGAGTTTAGCAATTTACTGAGAAAACGGAGAATCAAGAGATGGTTTACATGCAGGTACACTTTGCAACAAAATGGTGTTGCAGGAAGAAAAAATAGGCACATTACAGAAGTGGCACGTGGCTTGATGGCTAAAAAGCATATGCCACATTATTTTTGGGCAAAATCAATAGCAATTGTTGTGTATATTATGAGCAGGACACCCATAGCAGTTGTTCATGGTATGATGCCTGAACAAAAGTTTAGAGGCATAAGACCGGATGTGTCACTTGAAAGTATTTGGGTGTATTGCATATGTGCATGTTCCTAATGAAGTGAGAACAAAATTGGATGCAAAGGCAGAGAAATGCATCTTTATTGGTTATGCTATGGAGCAGAAAGGTTACCGATGTTATAACTCTACCACTCATGGGCTAAGTTGCATTATACGTCTCATATAATGATATTTTACTGAAAAATACGAGGATATACGTGAATAAATGTATAATTCAAGGAATAACATTTTTTTAGCATTTGATTCGATCGAAAGATATTCAAATGAAAGCCATTCGATCAAAAAGCATTCGATTGAAAACTTTCCAATCGAATAAAAAAAGTGTCGAAATAAAAAACGCAAAATCGCCCCCCATTTTCACCATCTCTCTCTCTCTCTCTCTCTCTCTCTCTCTCTCTCTCTCTCTCTCTCTCACCATTTGCATAGTAAAAAAGTAAAAAATTTAAATTTTAGATTTTTTTAATTAGAATTTTCAAATGTGTTTTCAAATTAGAATTTTTTTTAAATTTTTCATTTTAAATTTTTTAAAAATGCATTGTTCTCATTTGTATTGCATTTGTTGTCCCACTCCACTATTGTTTATGGATACCGATGTGGGACAACAATTTGTGTGTAAAGCATATTTAAATTTTCAAAAACAATTATCTTCATTTGCATTTGCATTGCAGTGTCACTGCACTGTTGAATCGGACGTTGTTGTGATTACTGCAGCTTACTTCACCACTGTTAAGTGATGCGACGGGTGGTGATTGTAGGTTTGTTTGTTTGCTACCTGTGTGCACTGTGCCACTGTTTCGGGTGGCATTGTGCACTTCCAGGTTTTTGTTTGTATTCACCCATGTGAGTACTCTGTCATTGTTTGTATTCACCCATGTGAGTACTCTGTCATTGTTTCGAGTGGCAATGTATCACTTCCGAGACTTTCCCTCTTCTCTATGTACAGCTTTGTCATTGGTTCAGGTGGCATTGTTGTACTTCCAGGTTCCCATATCGTAGATTATAGAATATAGATTAGTTGCTAGAACACCCCAAGCATTTGTACTCAGTGCCACTGATTCGAGTGGCACTTTGAGTACTTATGTTCCCTAGGAATGCTAGGGGGAGGCAGTGTTGAGATAGTCGAATGTCTGTGCCACTAATTGGTGGTATCGAAGTTCAACTAGCTTGATACTCTCTTTCACTCCATTTATTTTATGATAAGCTTTTGCATAGCCATGCATGGTGAAATCAACATTCATGATTCTATCATGCTTTAGATTTAGGTTTATAACTTTGAAACTAGCATATCCATAGTTTTCTTTATCTGCTTACTATATAGCTTAGGTATATCTATGGTGGAATTAGCATTCTACCCATTGACTATATATAGCGCATATCCATTGACTAATCTCCCCATTTTACTTCATCTCTTGAGTCTTGTCTTAGTTATGTGTATACACATATATTAGCGCATATAGGCGCTTATGTCTAAGCACGAATGCACACACATACACACATGTATTAATGTTTGTCCTTTGTTTGTTATTGTCTTTGCTTCTTTGTGTGTTATTTCTTCATGTATTAATGTGGATACACCAGCGTCATTCGCGAAACGTTTCATGTCAAAACGCAGAGTTTTGGTATGAAATGTTTCACCCTGTCCACAAAGACAAAATGAAATGCAGAACCAAAACGTCTAAGCACTTATGTCTAAGCACTAATGAACACACACACACATGTATTAATGTTTGTCCTTTGTTTGTTATTGTAGTCAAATTGGTTATGTAAGCATTATCGCACAAATATTAATGCACACACGTATGCACTAATGTGAATGTCTCCATCTATGTATTTTTATAAATTGTCCATTTTCATCTCGATAGGTTTATTGGTATACATGGATTCAACCATGAGCTTTTCAGAGACAGAGAAGTGCCTACACAAGCACTTGTGCAAGCGCCAGCACGCAAGCGTCAGAGCAAGTGCCAAAAGAACATCCTGAGGGATTTGTAAAAAAACTCCAATTGACAACTACCTTAGTTTTTAGTTTTGCAACATACTTATATAACTTAGTGCTAACGTTAGGTGTGGCGGATTAGAACAAGCTGCAACATTAACAACAACTCTAAATAGATGCTCCTTAACCCTCATTGCACGGCCATGAAATTCATGGCCACAAGACTTACACTTAACATGAGATGTGTATCCACCATGCTTTAACTCTTCTACATAGTCCCACTCAGGCCCTCAAGATCCACCCATCGTAATCTTAAGCTGTTTAAAGCACAAAATGACTCATAAGAAACTTTACATCAATAAATGATCATTGATGCCATAAAATAAACTACACATCTACCATTATGCATCCTACACTTTAAAATAAACTACACATCTACCATTATGCATCCTACACTTTAAAATTTCTATTTCTAATTCCGAAATCATATTAAAAAATAATTGTATACACAAACAAAGAAGCAAATACAAATAACAACAAATATCCATGCTTATTGAATCCTACTACCCCAATGCCATTTATGAAGCTAGCTTCTAACACAGTCTATCAACAATGTCCCACCCCTTAGACTCGAGTGTGAACTATGTTCGAACACAAGGGATTCTAGCTTTTGCAATTTAATAACCTATACCCCAGTGTGAACTATGTTCCAACATAGGGATTCTAGCTCCTTTAAGTAACCTAAACCCTAGTGTGAACGATGTTCCAACACAAGGGATTCTAGCTCCTTTAATTAACCTAAACCCTAGTGTGAACCATGTTCCAACACAAGGGATTCTAGCTACTTTAATTGATCTAAGCCCTAGTGTGAACAATGTTCCGACACAAGGGATTCTAACTACTTTAATTGATCTAAGCCCTAGTGTGAACAATGTTCCGACACAAGGGATTCTAACTACTTTAATTGACCTAAGCCCTAGTGTGAACAATGTTCTAATACAAGGGATTCTAGCTACTATAATTGATCTAAACCCTAGTGTGAACAATGTTCAAACACAAGGAATTCTAACTACTTAGTCTCACTAACACTAGTGTGAACTATGTTGAAACACAAGGGTCTCAACTGACCTAAATTGCCTAATTTAATAGTTCTAACTAAATTAGATTTTTTTTTCTTACCACACAAGTGGCAACAAGAGGCAGATTCCTTTTGCAGGAACCCGAGGAATTGTACAGTGACAATGCGACCCATAAGAAAGCTTATATAGCTAATAGTAATTGTTTCGATAGAATTGAATTCGAATGAAAGGCATACGATAGATACCTTTCGTCGTATGGCATTCGATCATATGATATTCGATCGAATATGACATTCGATCGAATACCATATGATCGATTTGCTGGGACTAAAACGTTAAGTCGACTAATGTCCAACATGGTATGGAGTAATATGACTGTATTTTAAGTGTATTTGACTAAATACACCCTTATTCATGTATAACATATAACTCGTATAACGTATAACGCAACTTAGCTCGTGGGATGCGAGTAATCAGAGATGTTATCTTTGACGAGATGAGTAGCTGGAATGCACCAGTAGTAGTAAAGGCAACAGAAGATGCAAATGTAAGAAGTTTTGATGTTGCACCACATATAGAGCAGTAATCATAGGTGCTTAGTGGAGCTGGAGAGTCCTCTAGCAGTGGATCCAATGTTAGCCCATGGTCAGGCAGAGGATAGATGTAGGTACACATGTATCACGCAAAGGGAAGGAAAAGGAACATTAACCTTTTGTGTCTGATCTGTCAGTAGGTCACTCATATGTGGATGGTTATTCTAGCTGCTCTCAGCAGAGCCTTGATGAGGAGCTTGGCATTCCATCTGTGGTTACTCCTGGTGTAAGGAGAATGAGGGCTATTTTGAGGTCACCTAATGATCCAGGTGTACGCAAGTCTACAAGGGGTAGGCACCCTATTGACAGATTGAGATATGATGGATATACAGCCCATCATTATGCTTACATGGTTAAAGCAATACAAGAATTAGAGCCCACTTTTTTTGAGTAGGCACTTGGAAATGAGAAATGGAAAGATGCCATGAAAATGAGGAGATGGGAGCATTGGATGCAAATGCAACATGGGAGTTAGTGCCTTTGCCTAAGGAAAAGAAGGCAATTGGATGTAAGTGGGTGTATAAAGTCAAGCATAACGATGTTGGTTCAATGAGCAGGTATAATGAAAGATTGGTGGCCAAAGGCTATGCATAGACTTATGGCATTGACAATGAAGAGACATTCAGCCCGGTCGCAAGAATGGAAACAGTGAGATCTGTCATTGCTATGGCTACAGCAAAGGGTTGGTCTTTACATCACATGGATGTAAAGAATGCATGTGATTTGCAAAAGAAGAAGTTTACATGATGCAGCAACTAGGTTATGAGAGTGATGCACACGCAGATTTTGTGTGCAGGTTATGCAAAGCCTTGTATGGCTTGAAGCAGGAACCCTGACCATGGTCAAACAAGATTGGGGAGTATCTTGGTACCACTAGAGTTCAGATATCCAATGTAGATTTTTCACTTTATGTAAAAAAGAGAGATATTAAAGGGATCATGCTATTAGTCATCTATGTGGATGACTTGATTATCACTGGTGATAGTGATGTTGACATAAGAGATGTCAAAAGGCTTTTGAAGCAAGAGTTTGAGATGAAAGATTCGGGTGAGCTGCAATATTTTTTGGGCAAAGAGGTGGTGAGATCACCTGATGGAATTTTGTTATTTTGCATAGGCAATATGGCTTGGACATGGTATGATAGGCTGTAAGCCTATTTCAGTGCCATTGGAGCATAATACAAAGCTTTCCACCGCCACAGATACAGGTGAGCTTTTGGATACATACAAGTGCATAGTGGGTAGCTTGATCTATATGACCATTACTAGGCTAGACTTGAGTTATGTTGTTAGACTTGTGAGTTAGTTTATGCAGGCCCCTAGGAAGCCACACTTGGATGTGGCTAGATGGAGTCTCAGGTACATAATGTCCACATTTGATTATTATGGACTTTTCTATGAGGCTAGTATAGACATACAGCTACATGGGTACATAGATGTTGATTGGGATGGTACCACTGTAGGTAGTAATTCTTAAACCAAAAATGCAAGTGGAAAGAAAACTCACCAGGTGAAGGTGATAAAACTTCACCATGGCTTGTTACAGCCATTCTAAGTCCACAAAAATGTTGTTGAAGGCATCATATTGAAACTTTACCATGGCTTGTTACAACCATTCTAAGTCCACAAAATTGTTGTTGAAGGCATCATATTGAAAGACTATCAGTGATTTGTTGGCCTTCCCCCTAGGACTTGCTAGTGTCAATGTGCCTTTGTTGACATGGAAATACTACCCCACACATCTTTTCACATCATTATTATTAGTTCTCTTCGTATCCCATACCTTTCTAGGAACTGGAAACAAGTTGCTTGCAATCCCACACTTTCAAAGGGCATCCTTTGATTAGATGGTGTATTGCATCATATCCCTTGGTATTGATTCTAGCTTCATCGCATGCATTTCGAATGTCCAGTGGAGCTAAGAAGGTGTGTGAGGTCCGACATAACTTCCTTTGTCACTACTTCACGCGCAAGGGCTTGCAATGATGCATGAATGCAACAGACCTCTCCACCCATCATTGGTATTACCACAATCCTCTTTAATAAAATCCCTATAAGGCAAACCCTTATCACTGTTAAAAATTAATGGCACTAAGTTAGTAAGAATAATTGAGCTAAAGCGTAGTACGAACTTACTTTGTGGCATGAATTATCCTTTTGCGATCTCCACCACCTACTACTCGCAAGACTTTTGACTGATACCAACACTTTCTTACGCTCTGTGTCTCCATTTGGGGTGCTTTTTAACCACTTCAAGGTCTCTTCTAGCTTCAAGGTGCATGCATCCTTCTCTCCATTTCTAAAGTCTAGCTCCAGCTTTTGATTGGTCTCTGGCAAGACTTGCTAGCATTGATGTAGAAGTGATTGCATGCCTTATAGTTGAGAATATAGATATCGGCTTTGCAATGCTCTAAACATGGACAACCTCTTGTAATAGCCCAATAATCCATTATCCCCTTCACCCACAAATTATACAAGTGAATAAGTCCTTGAATGGAGAAGTATCTCAAATGGGTAGATGGAGGGGATAAAGACAACCATCAACCCAAAGATTGAGGAGTAGATTCGATAAAGATGACCATCAACCCAAATATTTACATTACTTTTTACCGCACTCCTTAACGTATACATAGTATAAGGAGGGATTGGTTGCTTAGGGTTAGCATGCTTGAAACATGCATACTCCTCAAGAAAGGTTAAGTTGTTATGATGACCTAAAAATCTTGACTTGATGTGACAAGAGAGAGGAGAGAGGTTGGAAATAAAAATTCAAAAAGAAATGAGATGAAATGTTTGAAAATAAAAAAATTAAAGAGGGAGATGCGGCTGCACAACAACAATGCTACCTACGAGAATCCCAAGTGACCTACGTTCACGAGGTGAGTGACACACCTCAATCGTGCATTTGTGTGCTAGGCCAGGACTTGTTAGTTTTGCAGTTGAGTTATTATGCTCTCGAGTGTAGAAGACAAAGCCCCACAACATGTGGTTGCACCTTGCACCCTTCCCATGGTGCTAGGGCTGCCCAAATATACATATGAAAAAGATTTTTTTATCTCATTTTCTCATACTAACTATTTTTAAAAAAACCATAAGGCTTTTTACAAATAAATATTCCTCTCCCTTTACTTTTTCAATTTTCAAACGTTCCCTCTCATTTCTTTTTGAATTTTTCATGTCCAACCTCTCTCCTCTCTCTTGTCACATCATCACAAGTTTTTGACTCATCATAATTGAACCTTTCCACGTCAAAGGGAAGGTTCAGTAATGATGACTAACTATTTTTTAAAAACCCATAAGGCTTTTTAACAAATAAATATTCCTCGCCCTTTACTTTTTCAATTTTCAAACATTCCCTCTCATTTCTTTTTGATTTTTTTATGGGGGGTCCTTGACGTGGAAAGGTTCAATTATGATGAGCCAAAAACTTGTGATGATGTGACAAGAGAGAGGAGAGAGGTTGCCCAAAGTACCACCTCATCAAAAGTGTATATTGGAGTGGGGAAAGAAATAACTTTTTTTAAACTCCTTTTATCTCTAAAACTCTCTCTCCCAGTCTATGTCAATGATTAAAATCCATTTTTCCTCATTTCCTCACACTAACTACCAAAAGCTCCACTCCACCGGCCGCGTTGCCGACCGACACTCCAATAGAAGCTCAACCCTCTCTCTCTCTCTCTCTCTCTCTCACACACACACACACACACACTCACTCACTCACATAATAGAGCACACAAGAGCTCAACACACACAAGAGATGAGCAAGGGAGAAGAGGAAAAGAGCACTCACTTAGATTATGCATAAGAGAATAAATGGTGAGAGTTACATTTTGCCTTTTATGTGTGGCTTCTAGTGTTTACACTCTTGGGTGACCAAAGTTAAAAATTAGGTCCTAGGGCTCATTCGGCCACTCTAGCTTGTGCAAATACTTAATCCACAACTAGTATTATCTACCTAAGATCTCATGGTGTACCTTTAATAGACAATGCTCACACACACAAAATAATACAATATAAGCACATTCCAATGAAATCTGGCATTTCCAATGACTTCAGCCAAAATTGTTGAAGATGGTAAGATGGCTGGCATCGACATTGTTGTGCATGTCTCTGGAAATGGTTTGACATGCCCCCTTCCTGATGCCTTGAAAGATGTCAATGAAGAAAAGTTGATGCCACATGAAGAAAGAAACACAAAGCTTGGCATTATCTAGATAGCAACAAAAATAATAAGTAAGGTGTTCTTGGGGAAACAAGGAAGATTTAGCAAAAAAGAATGCTATAGATGTAGTCTTTATACAATGGAGATAAGACTAGTCAAACTTTCGAAAGATGAAAATTAATGCATATCTAACTTCTAAATGAGTACAAAGTCTTATATCCATGAACTTAGTGCAAGAGTATGCATATGGTTATGACCGCAGTCTCAAAATACAATAATGCACATGAACCATCTAAAACAAATGCTAACTCTAGAAGCAAAATTGCTTGTGATTGGTTGGTTATTTTTATTAATTGATTTATCATTTTTGGTGCTCTTTTTTTAATTTTTGCGTAATAAATAGAGATAAGCCACCACCCTATGGAGACCAAAGCAATGGCCCAAAGACCTCCACTAAGAGTATCTAAGAACCACTAAGAACCTCCTACGATGATGGTTTTCTAGGGGGAGGAAAAAACGGAAGGTTTCACTCCATGAAAAATCAAGGCATCGATCTGAAGTACCATTGTTGTGGTGTCCCAAAGACCTACCAAGATCCTGCATGGCGATAGCTCTCTTCTTGGTCTTCTCTTTTCTTTTCTTTTCTTAATTAATTAATTAATTTAATTATCTATTCCTTTCAATCCTCAATGTCTACATTTGCCATATAGATAGGTTAAATACCCCTCCACAATTCAGCTTTCTCCTCATGAGCATTGGTGGCTTCAAGTTATTCATAAGAGAGAGGTTTGCAGACTTCCTAAGTTTACTCCTATTTAGGAATACTTTCACCATGCACGTCCAAGGACGGGATAACCATTTTGCCATCAGCTATAAGCTTGTATGCAATAGCAGGTCATATACACAATCATGTTGTCTGCATGTAAAATCTCCTCCCACTGTCACTCGCAAGGCTTCTTTGCCATCAACTATTTCAGTCTGCCTTATTCATGTGGTCCAACATCGGCATAAATATTTGACATCAAGACGTATGCAGAAGCCAGCTTAGGCTTCAGATGCACAACACCATCAAATGCTTGTTTACCAAACTCCAAATTGCTATGCTTTCGACTCGCACCCAGCAAACACAGCCACGTGGTCAGATCAGGCTGCATAGGCATTTTTGATATTATGTCTTCCAACCTCAGGAAATCACCAGCACGTCCAAGGAGGTCTATCATACTAGCATAATGCTCTACTTCTGCAGTTACACCATGATCACTGCTCATTGCTTCAAAATGCACGATACCACTGTCCACAAGCCCAGCATGACTGCAAGCAGAAAACAGTGAGATAAATGTAATCGCATTTGGGGTAAAACCTCCCAACTGCATCCTCTCAAAACTTTGAACGCTTGCTGCAGAGTTCCCTTCGTGGGCAAAGCCAGCAACCAAAGAACTCCAGGAAACCACATCATGGGCAGGCAAAGCATCGAAGACGGCCTGAGCATCCACCATGCTCCCACAGCTCCCATATGCATGAATAAGTGTGGTCGCCATGAGAAGATTAGAATTGTATCCCTCAGATACAATACTGAAATGGATTTGCTTGCAGACCTCTACCCTCCCCATCTCACTAGAGGCTTGCAAGGCACAGACATGTGTGAATTCATCCAAAGACACACAGTCCTTTTGCATTTGTCTGTACAGTTCTAAAGCCTTTTCTCTCTCACCATGCTCAACATATGCTGAGAGCATTGCATTCCAGGACACAATGTTCCTCTGAGACAACCTGTGAAATACTTTCTCTGCTTCCATGATATTCCCACACACACCATACATGCTCACAAGGATGCTACCAACAGAAAGATCCAAGTCAAAACCTTTTTTCAAGGCATCAGTGTGTAATGCCTCGCCAATCTCCAGAGATATTTCTTTGGTTGATCGCCCTGGCACAGCTAGCAGTTCTTCTGTCTCTGCAAGCATGCAACATGCTCGGAGGGCAATCACTACAGTTCGAGCATTTGGGCTCATGCCTTCCTCGTGCATTTTTTTGTACACATGTAAAGCCTTCTCTCCCTCACCCTGCTCAACATACATAGAGATAATTGCCGTCCATAATACAATGTTGCCCAAAGATAATGAGCCTAACAAATTATTTGCCTCTGCTATACTTCCACACTTGCCATACATGCTCACAAGATTGGTACCAACAAAGATATCCGAATCAAAACCCATCCTCCGAACCTCAGCATGAAGCGCCTGGCCAATTTCTAAAGACATCACTTTGGTGGATAGCCCTTCCATAACAACAGCTGCTTCCTTCTCTGCAAGCACACGACATGCTTGAAGAGCCATCACAAAGGTCCGCTTGTCTAGACCCACACCTTCTTCCAGCATCTGCTTGTAGAACTGTAAAGCCTTCTCCTCTTCATCTTGCTGAATGTACGCTGAGAGCATGGAATTCCATGATACAATATCGTGATGGAACAACCCAGTAAAAACATTCTCTGATTCCATAATGCTACCACATTTTCCATACATGCCCACAAAAGCGTTTCCAACAAACATATCAGCATTAAAGCCTTTCTTGCAAGCATCAGCATGTAGTAACTTGCCACTTTCCAATGACATTGCATTGCTGCTTTGCCCTTCCATGAGTAAATAATCTTCTTTCTCTGCAAGCATGCAACATGCTTGAAGAGCAATTACGAAAGTTCGCTCATCTGGATTTACACCTTCCTCCTGCATTAGTTCATACAGCTGTAGAGCCTTCTCCCCCTCACCACACCGAACATGTGCAGAGATCAGTACATTCCACGACACTACATCATGCTGAGACAACCCACTGAACACACAATCTGCTTCAGCAATGCACCAGCAACTGCCATACAGACTCACAAGGGTGTTGCAGATAAAGACATCTGAATCAAAGCCCCTCATACAAGAATCAGCATAGATCACCTGAAAAAATCCTAGAGGGGCCACTCTACCCCGTGACCTTTCCACAACATCTTCCTTCGCTGCTAGTGTGCAGCATGCTTGAAGGGAAATCACAAATGTGCACTCATCTAAGCCCATGCCTTTTTCTTGCATCGATCCATACAGCTGTAGAGCCTTCTCTCCATAACCTTGTTCAACATATGCTGAGAGCATAGCATTCCATGTGACAACATCATGCTGGGACAAGCCAGCAAACACCTTCTCTGCTTCCACAAAGTTTCCACACTTGCCATACATAGTCAAAAGGGCTGTACCAACAAAGATGTCTAAATCAAAGGCCTTACTCTGCGCATCAGCATGTAGCGCCTGGCCCAACTCCAAGGACATCTGTTTAGCTGATAGTTCTTCCATGACAAATGCTCCCTCCTCATGCGCAAGCACACAACAAGCTTGAAGAGCAAGCACAAGAGTCCGCTCATTTGGACTTGTGCCTTCCTCTTGCATTTGCTTGTACAACTGCAAAGCCTTCTCTCCCTCACCTTGTTCAAGGTATGCTGAAAGCATCACTGTCCATGCCACCACATCACACTGAGACAACACACAAAACACATTCTCTGCTTCCAAAATGCTCCCACATTTTCCATACATACCTATGAGAGTACAACCAACAAAGACATCTGAATCACAGCCCTTCCTCCGAGCATCGGCATGTAGTGCCTGGCCAATTTCGAGAGACAACGTTTTGACCAGTCTACCTTCAACAACAGCAGCCACCTCATTCTCTGCAAGCGTGCAGCATGCCTGAAGGGCAACCGCAAAGGTTCGCTCATTTGGGATCACACCTTCTTCCATCATCTGCTTGTAGATTTGTAAACCCTTCTCTACTTCACCTTGCTTGACATAAGCTGAGAGCATCACATTATATGACATTACAACGCAATGTAACAACCCAAGGAACACACTTTCTGCTTGCATAATACTCCCACAATTGACATACATACTCACAAGGCAGCTACTAACAAAGATATCTGAGTCAAAGCCCCTCCTTTGCACATCAGCATGCAGAGCCTGGCCAACTTCTAAAGGTGTCACTTTGGTCAGCCAACCTTCCACAAACTCTGCTCTTTCATTCTCTGCAATCAGGCAACATGCTTGAAGGGCATTCACAAAGGTCATTCCATCTGGGCTGACACCTTCTTCTTGCATCTGTTTGTACAGTAGAGAAGCCTTCTCTCCCTCACCTTGTTCAACATATGCTGAGATCATTGAATTCCATGACGCAACATCATTTTGCAAAAACCCACAAAATGCATTCTCTGCTTCAACAATGCTCCCACACTTGCTATACATACACGTAAGGATGTTAACAACATGAACATTTGAGTCAAACCCCTTCCGCCGGGCATCAGCATGTAGCCCACGGCCAATTTCTAAAGGCTTTATTTTCACTGATTGGCCTTCCACGGCAACAGCTCCCTCTGCCTCTGCAAGTGCACAACATGCTTGAAGGGCAATTACAAAAGTTCTCTCACTAGGATTTATGCCTTCCTTTTGCATCTGTCTATATAGCTGTACAGCTTTCTCTCCCTCGCCTTGTTCAACATATGCTGAGAGCATCACATTCCATGATACCATGTCACGCTCAAACAATCCTTCAAACACATCTTCTGCTTCAGAAATATATCCACACTTGCCCAACATTTTCACGAGGGTGTTACCAACAAAGGCATCTGAACCAAAGCCTTTCCTCCAGGCATCAGCACATAGGGCCTGGCCAATCTCCCAGAAAATCACTTCAGAGTCCACAATAACACCCCTTTCCCTATCTGCAAAGATGCATAATGCTTGAAGGGCAACAACTAATGTCCGCTCATTTGGACTCACACCTTCCTCTTGCATTTGAATATATAATTGAAGAGCTTTCTTCCCCTCACCTTGCTCTGCATATGCTGAAAGCATTGCAGTCCATGACACAACATCGTGCTGGGACAAACCACCAAATGCATTCTCTGCTTCAACAATACTTCCACACCTACCATACATACTAACAAGGGTACTACCAACAAAGATTTGTGAGTCAAGGCCCTTCCTCCGCGCATCAGCATGCAATGCTTGACCAATTTCCAAAGACGCTTCCACAAAACAAGAACCCTCCTCTACTAGCACACAACATGCTTTCAGGGTGATCACAAAGGTCCACTCATCCCCACTCATGCCTTCCACTTGCATTCTTTGAAATAGCCGTAAAGCCTCCTGTCCTTCACCATGCTCAACATGTGCTGAAAGAAGTGCATTCCATGACACCATGTCATGCTGGGACAACCCAACCAACACTTTGTTAGCTTCCAAGATGCACCCACACTGGCCATACATGCTTACAAGGGCCCTACCAACAAAGAGATTGGAATCAAAACCCTTTCTCCAAGCATCAGCATGCATTGCTTGACCTAATGCTAGAGACAATACTTTTGTCGGTCGTCCAGCCACAGCAACAAAGTCTTCAATTTCTGCGAGTGTACAACATGCTTGAAGCGCAATCACAAGGGTCCACTCATCTAGACTCATACCTTTGTCTGGCATTTTCTTGTAAACCAGGAGAGCCTTCTCTCTATTGCCATGCTTGACACATGCTGAAAGCAAACTACTCCATGACATCATACTGTGTGGAGACAACAGATCAAACACGTTCTCTGCTTCTGCAATTCTTCCAAAGTTGCAATACATATTCACTAAAGCACTATTGACAGAAGCATTGTAATCAAAACCCTTCCTACAAGCATCAGCATGTAATGCCTGGCCACTTTCCAGAAACGTCACCTTGAGTGGTTGGCCTTGCACAACAGCAGCATCTTCCTTCCCTGCAATTGTGCAGCATGCTTGGATGGCAACAACAAAGGTTTGCTCATCAAGACACACACCTTCCTCTGTCATTCGCCTGTGCAGATGTAGGGCCTTCTCTCCCTCACCTTGTTCTACATAGGCTGAAAGCATCACAGTCCATGACACAATATCACGCTCGGACAACCCATTAAATGCTTTCTCTGCTTCTCTAATGCTCCCACACTTCGCATATGTGCTCACCAGAGCATTACCAACAAAGAGACCTGATGCCAGGCCCACCCTTTGGGCATCAGCACATATTGCCTGCCCAGTTTCAAGTGACATCACTTTGATTGATTGACCTACAGTTTCTTCCTTCTCCGCAAGCATTCGACATGCTTGCAGAGCAAATACAAAGGTCCACTCGTTTGAAGTTATATCACGTTCACGCATTCGTGAGTATAGCTGTAATGCTTCCACTCCTTCACCATGCTCAATGTACACTGAGAGCAGTGCATTCCATAGCGATGCATCGCCATGGCACAGCCCAAAAAACACATCCTCTGCGTCCACAATGCTCCCACACTTACCATACATACTTATTAGTGCTTTACCAACAAAGAGATCTGAATCAAAGCCGTTGCAATGGGCATCAGCATGTAGCGCCTTTCCTATTTCGAGTGACATAACTTTCACCGGTCGTCCTTCCACAATACCCGGTACTTCCTTCTCAGCAATCCCACAACATGCCTGGATAGCAATAACATATGTTCGCTTATCTTGAGTCACACATCTGTCTTGCATAAGCCAATATAACTTCAAAGCCTCCTCTGCGTCACATTGCTCAACATATGCTGAAAGCATCGCATTCCATGATACAACATTGCAGTGGAATGATCCCTTAAACACATTCTCTGCCTCCACAATGCTCCCACACTTACTATACATGCTCAAGAGAGCATTCTCAACAAAGACATCTGAGTCAATTCCCTTTTTCCGGGCATCAGCATGTAATGCCCGGCCGATTTCCAAAGGCAATGTTTCAATCAACACCCCTATCACAATGGCACCTCCTGCCTCTGCTAATATGCCACATGCTTGAAGGGTGATGACAAAAGTCCGCTCATTTGGACTATTGTCCTCCTCTTGCATTTGTTTGTACAGCTGCAAAGTATTTTCTCCTTTGCCTTGCTCAACGTATGCTGAGAGCATTGCATTCCATAACACAATATTGCACTGGGACAATGTACCAAAAACATTTTCTGACTCCCCGATTCTCCCGCATTTGGCATAGAAAATCACAAGGGTGCTAGCAATGAAGGCGTCGTACTCAAATCCCTTCCTCCGAGCAAAGGCATGCAATGCTTGGCCAATTTCAAAGGATGCTGTTTTGCTTGACCGCCCATCAGGACCAGCATATCCTTCCTTCCCTGCAAGTGTGCCACAGGCTTGAAGGGCAATCACAATGGTCCGGTCAGTTGAACCTACACCTTCCTCTTGCATTTGTCTATACAGACGCAATGCCTTCTCTGATTCACATTGTTCGGAGTATACTGTTAGCAGCACATTCCATGAAACCGAGTCACGCTGAGATAACCCACTGAACACAATCTCTGCTTCCACAACTTTCCCACACTTGCCATACATACTCACGAGAGTGTTGCCAATGAACACATCTGAATCAAGGCCCTTCTTCACTGCATCGGCATGGAAATGCATGCCCTCTGCGAGATCTGGTATGCTGCCACAAGCTTTGAGTAGGCTCACAAAGGTGTATTTATTAGGCTCTACCCCTTCCTTTTGCATAGACTCGTACATTTGGAGTGCTTCTTGGCACTTTCCACAATCAGTATACCCAGAGATCAACACTGTCCAGGCAAAAGTCGATCGATACGGCAACATATCAAAAGCCTTAATCCCATCGTCAAGGCCCCCACATTTCACCAATGTGCTGAGCAGGTATTCACCAAGGGAGCTATTGGCATCCAACTTATGTTGGAACAGATGGGCATACAGTCCCTTAACCTGGGGTAGGGCTTTCCTTTTATTGCATTCGTGCAAGAACAACCAATACATGTGCTCTGAAGGGGCAAAACCCTGATGATGCATCTGTATAAGGGTATCTAGGGCACTGTCCAGATGTCCCTCTTTGGAGAGAGTGTGGAACTCATCATGGAGGGTGAACAGCCGAGAATCCACAGATGGAGGCTTGTTCCGGTTGTTCAAGGAGAGGGGCTTTCTTATGCTTTCGTTTGTGCCGACACTGGCACTGCAATTGCATTTCGAGCTGGAAGCACAATTGAAGCATAGACAGCATCCCAACCCCTTGTTGAACACGTTGAAAAGAGCAGCAGGAGGAAGTGCCATCACAGATAGGGGCCAAGCAGGGATGCGCCATCAGAATCCTCAACGTCAACCAGTTTTTGGCATGGAATTGAGAAGCACAAGGTGAGTACTTTAGGTCATGTGTACAAAGGCTGATAGAGAAATGGAGAATCCTTCAAAGGACTAAGTGGTGAACAAAACAAGGGAGAATTTTAGAACTTCAAAAATTAAAGAATATATTTGAGATACAGATAGAAATCTCCAAGAAGTTTATGTAGAGTCTTGCACCCATCCACCACAATAGGTATGTTAGAACATCCGTGTCATAAGTGGGAACTAGAGGTTATGTATTCAGTTCTTAGGTTATCGACCCGATCACAAAGAATAATATGTAACATCAAAACAAAGCGCAAGATTTAAAGTTTTGCATAGCATTGACCAAATTGGGTATAGATATATGATCGAGGAGGAACAACTAGAGACACAACAAGGAAAAAATATTAGAGTTTTAATTTGACTTTAGGAAAATACGCTTGAAGCTAAGCATTTTCATTCTATAATAGGAGCAATTGCATCCACAATGTTATACTAAACATTAAGTTCAAGCCATTAAATTAAAACTAAAATTATGGATGTGTGTGTGTGTGTGTGGGTGTGTGTGTGTGTGTGTGAGAGAGAGAGAGAGAGGGGGGGGGGGGAGAGGGTGGAGAGAATTCTCGCTTAAGCCTCTCCTAGAAACACAATCACAAGAGATTACCTTAGCAAGCTACAACCATTGTCGGGATCTTCATAGTGATCGAGCTCGTCATCCTCAAGGTCTCCAAGCTTCACACCTCCTTGTTGGGGAGCAGTTTTCATCACCTTCTCGTTGTCACACCATCACGTTGGATTACGGATCATCGTCACCTTCTCCCGTGTGTGTTGGATTACGGATCCTCTTCCCTTCTCCCGCGTACGTTGTCACACCATCACGTTGGATTACGAATCTTCATCCCTCCTCTCACCTCACAACACTCATTCAAGCTCACTAGCATGCATTAGAGAAGAATATTAGAGAGAGGATTAGTACAAGAGCAAGACCAATTGCACAATGAGAGAGTAAATTGTATTATGAGAGAAAGTGACTTGTATATACAAGTCTATAAATGTTTACACAACTTAAACTATGGCCGATCAAGTATTCAGGGCTCATAAATGGCTTACTTTGCATACAATGTTTAATCTCATAATACTTATGTAAAGTACATTCACAGGGAATCCACTCTTGCTCATTGGCCATAATCTTTTAGAGTGGGAATCACCATAAGCCTTCCATCTAACCATTTTTTAGTACCCATCCAAGTTGTATATTTGGACACTAATGCTTTATAGATTAATTATACATACTTTTGGTATCTCTATCTTTGTTATTCAATATATAATTATAGTGGAAACTCCTCCTAACCCTAAAATGGGAGAACATGTCCCCCTTCCTATTGTCAATCACATGCTCATCGAGTAGAGGACTTTGTTGTACAGCGATATTGATGTTTAATGATGTTGCACAAATGGTCATTGTTCCTCTAGGAGGTATGGGGAAGGCTAATTAGTACATGATAAAGTTAGAAAACGGGGTGGGGATTTCTATGAGTGACTGCCCTTTTTTTATTTTTTATTTTCTCTTTTTTGGCAATCACAAACAAGTTTACATTGATTATTTCAAGTTAGCAGTGGTTTAAGGGTTCGTTAGCAATGGAAGAGAAGTGGGCGGGGGGTTCGAAGGAACGTTGACACAATCATCAGAATGAGAGAGTGAATCTTAGTTCCTTATTTGATGCATTGAAGCAATGCAAATATAGGTTCTTAGTTGTTTCTTTCTCGATTTTGCAAGATGTGTTAGATGATCTTGAAGTGATCTTGAAGTGAACTTGTCTCTATATTCTTCATTCCATGTGTTTTTATAAATATATTATTGCTCTGACAAGAAGATATACAATGAAGTGCACTAGAGTGAGTCAAGTAAACTCTTGATGTAGCTGTTGTTGAAGTCAAAATCATCAGAGAGGCATGAAAGGATTCTTTGACTTGTGAGGTTAAATGAAAAGTTCTTCACCTTCTTGACAAAAGTGTGGAATTTATGGTGAAGTGATTATAGAAGGGATTTGTTGCTAGTGAGGTTTGAACGGGTGTCACAAGGACAACCTATTTTGTTTGCACCTCTAAAGGAAAACTCAGGCGATGGGTTGCACAATGGACTAGGCTTTTAGCCACCATGCCCCCTTATCTAGGGATGTACTTGAAAGAATGTCGATGACGAGGCTATGGTGCATACAAATTGCACTTTTCACTAGTGGGTGAGTATTGTATTTACTCACTAAACAACATCTACAATAATCAGCCAATTAAAGGAAGAATGGAAAGACAAGGAGCTTACCTATTGATGATAATATGTGACCTTACATCCAAGTATTGTAGCCATGTAACTTAAGAAATTTTCTTCAGTGTGTGACCTAGAGATATGAGTGAAGCATGGCTGGCACGAGTCAATCTCAAATAGTTTTTTTCCCTCCTTTTTCTTTTTTCCCTTTTTTAAATTCTTGTATTTTCCTTTTTTTCCTAGTGCATTCAAGTGATCTATAGAGGCATGTGTAATCATCTGGAAGGGTTCCTTTTGTTGTGAAAAACCAAAGTGTTTTTTGACGACCGTGAATGTGATATTCACGTCTAAAAAACATCACCATTTTAAGGCACAAATATGCTAATATGATTCACTTATGTAAAAGAAGTTGTGATGAGTGCCATACTTGAACTTTTTTTTTAAACGTGAAAAAGCAGATTGGTTTTTCACGACATGAATATCTTGAGATATTCATGTCAAACAAATCTTGTTAATTTATAATTCTAACCTGATGTAGGCTTTCTTTAAGCCCTATGGAAGTTTGTGATCACCTCAGTTAATAGAATTGAAGCACTTTTTGAGCATGAAAAACTTGAGATATTCACGATTACAAATATCTATTGTTTTTTCACGTCAAGAAAGCATTTAAATTTCATGTCTCTAAGATGATTTTCTGAAGTACGTGATCGTTGTGAAGACCTTTATAGGATTTACACTAATCTTGGCCTCATCACAATTCAAGCCTGGAAATGTGTGTATACAATGGGTGTTGCTGCATTTAAGAAGAGGGCTCGGCACTCTCAACAAAGTGTTGCAGCTTCGAGCCAACAAGAGTAGCTTGCTTCCTATTGGGAATACCTTGAGATTATCTAAGACAAGTCGTCGTACCTCATCCTGATCAGATTCATAAGAGTCCTGGATATTCTCAACCACCAGAAAGAACTTCTTGGTTAATGCTTGTTGGTTCTCTAGAAAGTCATTCCATGCACCATTCCAATCAATGAAGAATATGGTAGTTTAGATTTGGGCAATGCTCATGTGTGGCCTACTTACTAGTAGGTTAGTGGGTTGAGTTAACCTTGCCCAATGTTGCTTTTCTTAATGAGGAGTTAGGGCAACTTAAGCTTTCTTACGCTCCCATGGGGAAAAATAGGCCTTGCTACAAAAAGGCTAGTAACACTAACTAGGCTCTAATTAGCATAAGCATCTTGAATGTGCCAGGGCCTAGGAATTCCATAAATAACTAATAATTAGGCCGTGCATGAGCATTCCTAACATAGCTACACAAAATTTACTAAAAAGAAACATTGCATTATAAGCATTGAACAAAATACCACCTCTTGCCTGGCACTGATGAGAACCACACCACCTTGGGCATGTAACCCCCTCTACCTAGACAACTCAGCATAGGAAAACTATTCTTTAAGGTAGAGGGAAGAATACAAGAGGAGATATCAATATATTTTTCACACCTACCCCTAATTTAGTAATACCTATAGAATGGCCAAGAAGCTTGGAGTGGACAAACTAGAGGTCCCACTTATATGAATGTACCTCAAACATAATAGTGGCCATATGCGTTCAAGAGCACGTGGGTTATGGAGAAGAACCTGGCCAAAATGGTGACTCCCACATACTGCATCACATGCCAACCAAAGAATCAACCCGATTTACATGTTATTATGCCAAGCATATGCTTTGGAAGAAGTATGGAGTATGAAGCAAGAAATTAGAGAAATCCTCTACTCCTTAACTCTCTAGAGTTCAAAACATTCTTCCAATCTTGGAATGGTGAATATGTCACTAATTCTCCAATTCATAACTTCTTATCCTGATGCCTCAGCAGACCTGGGTGGAAGATGGAAGAAGACATACTTAGAGCATAGATAAATACTAATGAAGATATAAATTAAGGCTAATCACACGCTTACATTTTTGCATTATGAGAATGAGTTTGTTATACATCCATTTGTAGCTCTCATAGATCTCTCATTTACATGTTCTATGCACACTTGTGCCATCCATGTGTTCATAAATTCTCACATGCCTTGTTCACCCTTGCACCTTCCATGTGCCTACTTTTTGACCATCGACCACCTTTTACATTCACCCATTCACATCCCCTAATAGCCTTAGCTTGCATCCCTTCCAATTTCATAGAATCCTAATCTTCTTCTACCTTATTCCTTCACATCCCATAACCTTAGCTTGCATCCTTCCAATTTTATAGAATCTTATTCTTCTTTTACCTTATTCCCACATACTTGTGCCCCATACATGACATGATGGGGGCACCATATTTTAACACCCCCCCTTGGTGTCCAAATGGATATCATCCCAAGAAGGTAATGTGACAGACATAGAAATGACATTTATCCCCCCCCCCAATGGAGACACAAACATACATCACTTAGCCTACATCATCGGTGGCTAGAGGTGATTACATCAACATGACATACATCACTTAGATTACATCATCGGTGGTTAGAGGTGATTACACATCAACATGCCATGACATCATGTACACGAACATAGACAACATCACATCCACTTACATATGTGCACACCTTGACCAAGGGTTGCCCAATCCTAAGGTTGACATAGACATCAACATAACACGTGACATAAAACACCATCTCATATATCATTACACCTAGAAAAGGTGTTCTTGTGGAGCATCCTCATCATGAGTTGCTTCCACCATCAAATTGCTTTGTTGCTTATCCTTTGACCAACAATTCTTCTCAAGGTGGCCTAATTTGCCACATGTATCACAAACAAACTTGGGCTTGTTTCGATGAGATGACATTGGGCCATAACATGCCCCATCTTTCCACACAATGGTTACATTTGACATTGGATTTGTTAAAGAATTCAGTTTTCCCTACTACTTGAGCTGTGTTGTGTACCTTTTAGTTTCTTATCTTCTTCAAACAAAGAGGATTTAACACCTTCAAGAGAAAGTTTTGGAAGATTAATAAGAGTTGTTACCATCGAAGAAAACTCTTGAGGCATGCTTATGATTAAGACCACAATTGCATCTTTCTCATCCACAGTTGCCTTGATACCTGCAAGTTGCATCATAATGCTTTGCTCTTACCTGTGTGCTCAATAAATGAGTCTTTGAACTCCATATCAAGTCCATATAACTTTATTTTTAAATTTATTTTTGGATTTTTTACCCTAGCTCCAAATACTTTCTCTAGTTCATCCCATGCTTCTTTGGCATGCTCTTTGTTGTTATATTGATGTGGTGAATGATATTATCCCCAAGACTTAACCCAATGATGGCCATGGCTTTTCTATCTTTGTTTATCCATGCTTTGACTTTAGCATCACTCCATTTCTCAATCTCATCTCCATTTACTACCCCCCCCCAAAGCTCTTTTTTGCATGAGCAGATACATGACTTTTGTCCACTAAGGTTTGAGTAGCCATGGCTCATTGAGGAGGGTCTTACCACAAGCTTATACACTTTCTTGGGTAGTGTCTACTCCCATACAAAGATTAGAAAAGAGATTTGTCTCACCTTAGCCAACTAATCATTGATTAATTACACTAATCTAATGTTAATCCCCAAAATAATGAAGGTAGATTTTGAGCAAGAAATTGAAGGGGTTATGCATACAATTGAACCAAGTGCATTTGGGAGATGAAATAGCAGTAGGAGAAGGTGATATTAGGTGTCATTAATTGAGATTAGAAGCATTAATTTTGGATTATGGAAACTTAATTTTGGATTATGAAAACTTAATGAAAATTTCACCAAAATTGGCAGCAGATCTAGATATCTTCCCATAGTCAACCATTTGAAAAATCATCTTCACCAACATGTTCATCATCCTCAAAAACTCCCAAAATCTTGTGGAATTAGACATTTGTTGTGTGAGATCATTGGTAGGACATTTTTTCACAAAAATTGAAGCAACAGTTTACACGTAGATTTGTACGTGATTCAAGCCTTGGAGTAGATTCACCGTGATGTGCTCCATAACCTCCTAAGATGATTTGCCAAATGGTAAAGGGGTTGAGCAATGGCAACCTCTCCAACAACATGTGGTTTTCTAGCCATAATCTTTATTAGATAAGATTAGGCTTAATAAACTAATTAATCACTATAATAAAGATTTAATCATGCTAATGATGTTGTGGGATAATAATGAGATGAAAGGGATGACATTGTCTTTGATACAATATTAATAGAAGTGGATTTGACGAGAGTATGAGTGCATAAACATAGGAAGTGAGAACTATGGTGGGTGGAAGATGGAAGATGGAAGAAGACATATGAGTTAGAGCATAGTATTAACATTAATGAAGATATGTATTAAGGCTAATCACATACTCACATTTTTGCATTATGAGAATGAGTTTGACACATCCATTTGTAGCTCTCATAGAGATGTCATTCATATGTTCTATGCTTGCACACTTGTGCCATCCATGTGTTCATAAATGCTCACATGCCTTGTGCAGCCTTGCACCTTCCATGTGCCTACTTTTGACCATTGACCACCTTTTACATTCATCCATTCACATCCCCTAATATCCTTAGCTTGCATCCATTCCGATTTCATAGCATCCTAATCTTCTTCTACCTTATTCCCACATACATGTGCCCCATAGATGACATGACGGGCACCATATTTCAACAGATACTAGTTTAGATATAACTATAATATCTATCTCTACACCTCCCACAATCTAAGAAGCTTTGTGGGATGGCAAGGATGGACATGCACATGCATAGGTGGAACTTTCCATGAAAGGGAGCATTGTTCCTCATATTGAGTCATGTAAAATTTCCAAGTAGACTTAGGATGCATTTTCTATGCTTTACTAGGTGTGTAATGAGGCACGAGTGGCCTACTTGCACAAGTAGTTAGAGTCTAAGCATATATTAATGGAGACTTAATGGATGAGTTTCTCACAAGGATCGAGATCAGCTTACATGTATTGATGAGATCTATATGGATAGTTCATTAGTTGTTATTGTTCTAACTTACACATGTATTGATGAGAACAGATTGTATGTATTGATGAGATCGATAGGGATAGTTCATTAGTTGCTATTGTTCTAATTTACACAAGTAGTTGGAGTTCAAGTATATGAATAAGGGAGACATAACGGATGATTTTCTCACAAGGATCAAAGATCTTAGAGATTTTCTTGCATGTATTGATGAGGCCTATACTTGGGGGTCACTTTGTTAACCCTCTATGTAGCACATGCATTCAAGGGGTATTAAAAAACCCCTTACTTTTGGATTTTTGAATTTTAAAACAACCCCTTCTATTACACTTTTTACAATAAAAGTACCCCTTCTATACCAATTTTTTCATAATTTCAATTAAAAATCCCTTTATGTATGTAAATTTTCTATAACTCCAGAAGAGAAAAAAACCCCTTCTGTTAAACTCACGTGCTATCTTACATATATAGATAGTTCATTAGTGTCTATTGTTCTCACAACTTTATTGGATTCACACTAGGGTTTCGCATCCACATTTTGGCTCATGATGAAGGGTGACCCCAATGCATGTGGGAGATCAAGCATTCGTGCCTACTAGGAAGGCAAGTACAACAAGGTGTTCCTTAGGACGATGAGAGTGACTGGGTGAGTCACCTAGCACCGCAACAGAGCTTGCATATTGAGCAGCTTGGCCATGCTTGATGCGAGCGCTTAGAGAAGAAAACAATTTGATGCGAGCTGGCTTGGATACTACTTAGAAAACGTTGGTGAGAGGTTTGGAAGCAAGATAAGGATAAGGTTTACGTGGAGAGAGAGAGAGCCATGTAGCAAAAAGTTTATCGTGTACTTTAGCTAAAATAAAGTCTCACAATATACCTTTCTCCTCTCACACAAAATTGAGAGAGAGTTGGCCCCTTTATAACTTCTTAAGCTAGGGTTTGCTACGCACAAACCTTATCTCAACATGAGATGGTTTGCTACACACACACACACCTTATCTCAACATGAGCATACAACAATTCCAACAATGGACTCCTTCAAAGGCTTCATCATAGTGACCTCCACAATGTGATGGATATCTTCTTTGTGAAATATTTAAGGCTCCTATTGTTGTACCTTTGTTGAGGAGCTCCAATAAGAGGTGTTTCTTAAGCTTCAATGAGAGTAACAAACTCAATGCTTATGTTCGGATCAATGTTAAATCTAATCTAAGATGCATTCAAATTATGCATAGGCTGTGTGAGGACCCTACCCCCTTTTTTCACATTATATATAGGCCATGTGAGGAACCTCCCTATTTATCCACGTTATGTATATGTTGTGTGAGGACCCTACCCCCTATTTATTCACATTATGTATAGACCGTGTGAAGACCCTACCCACTTTTCTTCACATTATATATAGGCCATGTGAGGACCCTACCCCCTATTTATCCACATTATGTCTAGGTTGTGTGAGGACCCTATCCCATATTTATTCACATTATGTATTGATCATGTGAGGACCCTACCCCCTATTTATTCTATAAAATCCAATGGAAGCTATTCTTGTTTAGGTAGAGTAACTCGCTTGAGGCCTATGAGGGACCTCTCCCTATGATATCCTAGGCAAAGATTATCCTAGGAGCAGCTTCACGTGCTTGACTAGGAAATACACTTATCTAAGAAAAGAGGGAGATTTCTCCAGATTATCACGTGCTTGACTAGGAAATACCCTTATCTAAGAAAAGAGGGAGATTTCTCCAGATTATCACCCTAGGGCTTTGCTCTACAACCTTTATAAAGGCTAGTTACTCGGTGGCTCCCCAAGGTTGAACAAGCAAGAAACCACCAACATAAAAATTGAGGAGGAAAACTGCATGAATCACTATGAAACTATGGTCAAATCTAAGGTATTCTCAACTTAACTATTTTAGTTTTGTAGTTTGGGCATCTTTCTTAGTGTGAGTAGAGTTGTGATGGTTACCTCATGGGTCTCTGTTTCTTGTAGGAGATTAGCATAACTTGTGTTGGCTTATTGGGCTTGACTCAACATGTCTTCAAGATCTAGGAGGGCCTTTTGGAGTAAATCTTCCTTTGATTGCATCTTTGTCTTTACACCCTAGATGGAATCTATCACATAAGACACTACTTGTTTGCTAGTAACTATTGATGGCTAGATCCAATTGCTTCTTACCTGTTTGGGCTTTTATATGAAGAGAAATAATAGTCTATGCATGTGCTCTATTTAGCTATTCTCTTTCCTTTTCCAAATTCTCAATGCATTGCCTTTTAAACTCTTATATCTTGTGCAGCTCCATTATCTATGCTTCTGCTAGCTTCTTACTAGCTTCAAAATCCACCTCTGTTTGTTGGATATTTTCCTTGAAATCACTAGATTGTTTTATCTCCATGTTTAGAAGTTGTTCATAATATTCTTTAATGTCTTCCATATGATTGTCTTATTGGCTTACCTAGTTCTTCAATCACGTTCTTGGACTCATCTTTATGTGCTTTATAATTCTCTCTAGTAATTCTCTTTGATTTGTAGCATATGTTGAGACAATCAAATTCAGCTCTACATGATGGCTTTGAGTTTATCTTCTTGATGCCTCTTGTGCTTCTTTTGGAACTCTTGCTCACCTTTGTTCCTCTTTCATCTTTCTATTATCACCTTGTCTTGTGCTCTTTCCAATTCCTCCTCATAGGCTTTAAGCCTTTTCTTGTGCAAATAATGATTGTGAGATCAAGTATGTAACCGATTATTAACATATGGAAATTTGATACTAAAACTTCATTGTCATCATCTTCCTTTTTCTGGGGTCATCATGTAAGAATTTACATCCTTGTATTTCTTTGAAGGAAATGTTCCACCAATGAAATCATATAACTCAAAAGATTTCACTATGTATAGCTTGGAGACAATAATGGAAGATTTGTGAGAAAAGTGGGTATAGGGTAGCAACATTTATAAGCTAGGTCCTTAAGTGGGAACCTTCTCTTGCTTGGCTACTCCTTTGATTCTTCTACATCCTCATCCTTGGATGATTACTTGATGGCCCTTCTGTATCAGCTTCAATGGGTGTGCATGCTCAAATTCTTCATCGAAAAATTCTTCTACACTAGGGAGCTCTTCATGTTTTACTTCTTTCTCTTGTTCTACTTCTTTAGCTTTATGGGATATTTCTTCTCTCTTAAATCTTTTGCTTGGAAGAAGGGGAGATGATGCACAGCTCAGTCGAATACAAAACGACTATAGAAGAGGCTACAAGGTGGGAGAAGAGGTTTGCAACAAGAACAATGTTTGAGAGATAGAAGCCAGAGATCAGCATGCACAAGAGGAGCCCCATGCACGAGCTCATTCCTATGCTCATATAGGCCTGCGGGGGAGTAGGCAACATCTACTATCTCTAGAGATGCCCTTTGCATGGCGTAGCGAGGGTGTCAGTGCAGCATCACACAGCGTCTACTATATCTAGAAGATGCCATTAGCGTGGCAGTGCGGCGGTGGCTAGTGTTAGTATATCAATGGTGCAACATCAGCTAGTTCTACTGAGTTGGCCCACTATGGGCACCCTTGGTGGCTATAGGTCGCCCACCACTAGAGTGCTCATCGTCCTTGGTGAGGAAAGTGAGGAAAGAAGAAAAGAAGTGGCCGCAAGGAACATAGGTTGGCACATGATCCAGTCTAACCCAAAAGGAAGCAGTTGAATGCTACTGGAATCAGAAGCACCTGTCAAATAGAATTGTGAACCAACAATCATCCTTGGGTAAACCCAACCAAGAAAGTAACACGGCCATTCTCTATTTCAGATGAGGTAGTGGAGTCAGATGAGATAGCAGAGGTAGGGAGTCAGAGAAGTCAAAGGAAGCTGAGAAGTCGGAGGAATCAGAAGAGCCATAGAGGAGGAATCCGAGGCGTGGAGTCAAGCGAGAGGAATTAGAGTGGAGGAGTCAAAAAGAGGAAGCAGAGAGAAGAGTCGGGAGAGAGGATGTAGGCAAGAGGAAGCAGAGAGAGGAGGTAGACATAAGGAGTCAGAAGGGAGGAATCAGACGGAGAAATTAGAAGGGAGGATTCAGGATAGAGAAGGGAAGGAGTTGGACGAGATGAATCAGGTGAATGGAATATGGGGGGAGGAATTAGAAAGAGGATGTAGAAGGGAGGAGTTATAAGGAAGGAAGTAGAGAGAGGATTCACAAGGGAGGAAGCAGAGAGAGGATTCAAAGGGGAGGAAGCAGAGAGAGGAGTCCAAAGCACAAAGCAGAGGATTCAAAGGGGAGGAAGCAGAGAGAGGATTCAAAGGGGAGGAAGCAGAGAGAGGAGTCCAAAGCACAAAGCATAAGATTCAAAAGGGAGGAAGTAGAGAGAGGATTCAAAGGGGAGGAAGCACAGAGAGGAGTCCAAAGCACAAAGCAGAGGAGTGACAATGGAGGATTCAGGAGGTTTAAAGGCACTAAGAAGAAGGATAGATATTACATTGTAGCTTTAGAATCGGGGAGGAAGGAGAGAGATGTACCATAGAATTGGAGATAGAAAGAGGAGAGAAGCTACATGTACCACAGTCCGCCCACAGGACACACACCTGGAAAGAGAGATGATAGCAAAAAAATATAGAGGAAAGGTAGTTGGTAAATGGGGAAGGTGCTGTAGTGGTCCTCCATCTAGTATTTAGGGTACTCCCCTATTGGAAAGGTTTGAGTCGCTTCAAACACCTAGGGTCGTACTCCTTGCTAAGTTAGCGGGGTACTAGGTGGAATGGTGGTTGGAGGCTTGTCAGCCTTGTGGGGGAGAGATTTGATCATTTTGCACCCTCTGTGTGGCGCCCCTTGACTGGTTCTTTGAGGCCTATAGCCTCATAGTGCTCTGTTTGCTGTAGGCTAGCCAGTGCTACCTGCGGGTCAGATCTGCAAAACCAATAGCTGGGCAGCCGCCCTACCCACAAAGCCACATATCAGCATAGCAAATCGCTAGAGCCAGTCGAGTGTTAGCCGGCACACTTTATTATAAGAAGGGCACTTCCTCAACACCTACTTGGTGTACCTTATCACCAGGGGAATCACAGTACTAATGGATACCAGTATAAAAGGATGGATCCCAAACTTTACAAGGCTAGTTGCCGATTTTATCATATTTTCTCTTTGGAATAAAGCAAGAGTGTTCTTTTGCTCTCTTTCTGTGTATACGTCTTTTTGGTTATGTCTCTATATATTCATTTTTATTTACACACTATGTTAAGTGGAGTTAACTATTAAGTCTTCGGTGTCTTCATTCCTTCTTCCAGTAGTCGATTAGTCCAGTAGTTTTTTTTGTAGCCTATGGGTAGTGTCTATGTTGCATTGGATATATATATATATATCCGCCTGGTGTATGCCACACGCATAACTAGAGACTCTTAGTAGGTTGCTTGGGGTTAGCGGTCAAATCTCGACAACACTTTGGTGACCACGATGCTTTTTGCTGCTTCTTATTTCGGTACCATTTTGCCTGTTGCATGATTGTCATTGTGTTTGAATCTATTGCCCTTGTTTTCAAACCCATCCTTCATGTTAGCATGTGAAAGGCGCTACTTGGTGCATGACAAAGCTCAGGAATTCCTGTTCCCCAGACTTGAAGAGAAACCCACCAAATATGAACCTGAAGAACCCGAATCTCAATCCGAAGAAGTGCCCATAACCCTACCCCCACCACTGTTAATACCAGCTCCACCAGCTCCACCCCCACAACCCTGTCCCCTTAACTACAACATGCTACCTGCTTGTGAGACTGACTTTCACTCTGTGAAGTATCCCAATTTCTCTAGGAAATCCTTGGAGGATACGGATGCTCACATTTGTTAAGATATCGAGCTCAACTAGTGCTATGGTGGACATTGATGACCCTCCTAGGTAATAGCTTCCACATCTACACCATTGTCATGGTTGGTGAGATTATGGGTGATATGCGGGCAACCAGTGGGATGATAGGCTGTGTGACAACCATTTTGGATCTTGAGACTGGCATAGTTATAACTCTAGCTCATTTAGTTGGGTTCACATTATGGACCGACCCTTGTATGTTGTAGTAGTTGAGTACTAACCCATATAGTGTGTAATCTTATCTTTATGTTATGTTGGTTGAGTAGAGAAGAAGAAGATAGAAGAAAATTCAGCCATCCATCTCTCTCGTGTCTTACTCTCTCTTGTGTGTGTATGTTTGCTTGCTAGGGTTTGAATCTCTCCCTCTCCCCCACATTCTCTTTATGGTATTAGAGCCTGGTTCGTGTGAGAGCTAAATTGGTAAGCAAGAGGCAAGAACAAGCAAGGAAGGAAGCGGTACTACATGGGTAAGAGCACCATCATCTCTTTCCCCTTCTTGGTTTAGGTACACACCATCTCAGTAGCTTTGGGAGAGCTACACATCTCCGATTGAGGAGCTCTCTTTTTGTGGGAGCGGAGCTACAGGGCAAGTATATTGTATTGGATAAATTTTTTGGCGAGATTTGCATTTTGGGCGCATTTACAGGTCCCATTTCGTCACTGTAGGAGGGTAGTTTTTTGGACATTTTGGTAGAGAACTGTTTCTGCTCGAAATCTAGTTACTGCAGTGCAGAAGTGCATTTTGGAAGTGTAGATGGGGTTTTCACATGTATTGTTGATACTGCGTGTATGTGCATGTATTGCATACAGAAGTTGTCTATTCACAGGTTATTTGATTGCTATAGGGAAACATGTCTTACAAAATTAATCAGATTGTTAGTGAGAAGCTGGATAAGAATAACTTCCATGCTTGGAAGTTCAGAATGACCAATTTTCTAATGGGTAAAGGATTTTGGGATTATGTAGAAGGAGACAATAAGAAGCCTCCTCGAGGGGAATGCCACTCCTGCAGATATAAAGGAATTCAAGGATTGGAATCAGGGTGCAAGAAAAGAAAAGTCATGTACTGGCTTTCATAGTGTCGCAGACACTATGATAGGACACATACAGGATGCAAACACTCCAACAGTTGCATGGAAGAATCTGGTTCAGATGTTCCAAACTAACACAAAGGCAAGGAAGTTGTAGTTAAATCAAGAGTTGCATACTGTGGAAAAGAAAAACAAGGCATTATTGAATCCCTTGGGTCTATCAATGTATCAGTGGGTGGAGGATGATGATTTGGTGAGTGTCTATTTGAATGGGCTTGGCAAAGAGTACAAGCCATTCAAGACCTCCGTTGAGGAAGAATATTCCCAACTTTCGGGACTTGATATCTATGTTGATCATAGAAAAAAAGGCTTTAAGTGAGGATTCTTCTTCACAAAGCAAGAACACATCTGAACAAGCCTTCTACTATAATTCAGGTAGAGACAGAGGTAGAGGCCATGTTCAAGGTCAAGGTGGTGGCCAACAAGGAAATCAGAATTATGGACAACAGTAGTCCAATGATTCACATCAACAATCATACACAGGTGGAAGAGACCAGTCTAGAGGCAGGGGGAACCAAAGAGGCCAAGGTGGTTGGCAAAGAAATCAAAATGAAAATAGCATAGTGCTATTATTGTGGCAAACCAGGACACATGGCAAATGATTGCTACAAAAAGCAGAATGACATTAAAAGTGGGAAGTTATAGCAAGACATCTATGCATCATCTAGAAAACATGGAGGTGATGATAGAAGTGAGCAGCTATTTGTGATGTAGCACATTCTTAGTTCCATAGCAAGCGATGTGTCAGGATCTCAAGATATATGGTATGTGGATTCTAGCGCCTCTAACCACATGACCAGTCATGCTAAGTGGTTTAGAGATACGCACAAAATGGAAAAACCGGGTTATGTAGAAATAGGTGATGATACTGTGCATCCCATTGCGCATGTTTGTAAAGTGCCATTGTCTATGCTGTAGGATGACAAAATGAAGGACTTGGCTAATGTACTTCATGTTCCGAATATTACAAAGAATCTAGTTTATATTGGACAAATGGTTGAGCAGGGTTTGCAAGTGAGGTTTAATCCTCAATGATGTTTTGTGGAAGACTTAAAAAATAAGTGTCGCTTGGTTGCAAAGGGTAACAAAAATGGAAGGATGTTTACTTTGGATGTGAACATGCACGAGATAAAGGCATCCATGTTTGTGCATGGAACAGGTGTCATTGTTGCAGATATTGACATATGGCACAAGCACATTGGTCATGTGAATGTACAGTGACAGAAGTCTATGCAGGCCCAAAATATTGTTGCAGGTTTGCCAAAGTTTAAGGTTGACAGTATGCATAAGGTATGTGAAGCATGCCAACTTGGTAATAATCAGGCCAAACATGCTTTCCCACATGAAAAGCATGTCAGTGCAAGGCCATTGGATGTCATACATTCAGATGTATGGGGACCGCCGACCAAGGCTGCAACAATTGCAAGCTGCAGGTGTGAGGTGAAAAAAAGAAGAAAGAACCACTGCCTCTATAGCCCTTCACCTCCCAAACTTGGAAACAACAAAACGAGCGGGGGCACCACCAGCCACCACCGGCTGGAACGTTTCTCACACTTCACCACCCAACCCACGCCAGACAGACAGCATAAAATAGGGGCACCATAGAACAAGCAAACACCCAGCAATATATTTCCAGAAAACACTTCATACAAGCTTCTCCCGACACAGAAGCCTTACTCACACAACTTACAAACACTCACTCAGGCCTGTCATCACTGCCGAGGATACACCACATCCTCAATCACCACCACGAACCTCTTGCCTGCCTGCTGTGCCAATCACACCAGAAAGAACCTGGCCACTTCTCTCTTCAGAAGGCGCCCCACCAGCTAACCCTCAACTCTCTGCAGCCCATCACTTCTGTATGTGTCGCCAGTAGTAGCTACACCAACACTTCTCTCTCTCTTTCTGTCTCTGTGCTGATCCTCAACCAGCCTCTTCACGATCACTTGTCCACAGCCCTGTCTCCAGTACCTACCTGTGCTTCCACTTCCGGCTTCACCTAGCGACCCACACTAGCCACATTCTTTGTAGACCTGTCACCTTCCTTTGCTTCCATCCAGCTACACCTGCAACTTGTCCACACCTCAAAGGCAGCCTCCCAAAAGCTCTGTGCCAGCCTGTCCCTTTTAACACCAGCTCCCACACACCTTCACCTAGCCCTGTCAGCTTTTCACCAACCACCCACGAAACCCAGGTGGACCCCTTGCTCTCACCTGCAGCAATGCCTTCATCCCTTCATCCGAGAAGCACCCAGCTCCTAAGGCGGCCAGCCTCTCTGGCGCTTCCACACGTGACTCCCTATCGGCTCAACTCTGCAGTTCGTTCGCTTCACCAAGCTTGTCAGCCAGACCTCTCTTTGGCGGCTTCCTTCGCTACACCAGCCAGCAGCTGCGCCCAGCTGCTCTCACCCTCCGCTGTCAGCCACCTTATGCCCACAGAGGCCACCTCCCACACGTTCTCTTCGTTGGCGATCCTCTATGGCGATCCTCTCCTCTACAGCGGCTGCACCTCTCCCGCGGAGACCCCGACTCTACACTGCTTTTCACTTCTCACCTTCCACGCCGACTTCACACCTTCGCCAACCTTCTACAACTTCTCGCTGGCGGCTACGTAAAGCTCCCACGTGGTCTCCTCACTTGTGGCCACGTCAATATTATTATTTTATTTCTTTTAAGGCCGACAAGATGGCCACATAATGCTTTTCACACCATTGCTCAAGCTACATTGGCCACATCATCTTTAATTGCCCAAGCCTCCATACACCTTCAAATACAGCCTTCCAATGCCCAATTATCCTTAGGACGCGCATACATTTCAAGGCGACCAAGTGGCTGATACCATCTCCACGGACCACATTCCGGACAGGCCTGTAACAAGCCCAAAATACAAAAGCCATCCACCTTGTACACCTGGCAACGCCCTCCAAACAAAGCTCTTCACACACGTCATGCATCCATATGTACACATGCCCAAAACATCTTTCAGAAAAACGCCTGACATACTTTGCCAACCCCCCATCTGCTAGAGCATTCATGCTCAGCAGCAAAAGACAAATCCAAAAATTATCCACCAGGATCAAAAGGAAACAGCTGTAATAACTGACCATCCCATTCCCCGACATCCGTGAAACACAATGGCTGCATCACTGCATACCAAACATCAACCATATGCATCAGAAAATCATTTCCGTCCACTTCACCCACAACAAACCTCCTCGTCTTCAAAACTTGTGGCATTGCAACATCTAGCATCCCATTCATCAATACCAGTGAAGGCCAGGTTCCAGCATTTTGACCTTTATCCACACAAAAATCCACATCCTTTCCAACAGGAGTGTCCACAAGCACTTCCAGCTCTTGTAATTTAGGCATCTCTTCACAACCATACAGCTCCGGTGGTTTAGAACCCTTATCATCCATGCACTTTGCCTTTAGCATTTCAGCAACCCGCAAAGAAGCCTTTGTTACACTCTCGACCATATCTGCATCCATGTCCATTTCTGGCTCCTGTTTATCAAGGCTAGCAACTTCCCATATATCATCTTCAAGCACAATACTCTCATCACAATGCTCTTCATCAGCCAAATCTACAGGCATACCTTCTTGAATGTTGCCAACCCCCCTGGTATCATCGTCCAAAGACTCCCCAGCACATAATGCATCAGATGGAAAAACATCCACATCATCCATTGCAGGTACCATACCATCATCAAGCTGTCCAAGAAAATCCATAATAATAGGATCTTCCTCCACGCTCTCCACATCCGCATCACAAACCATCTTCACTTCACCACAAGTCTCTACCCCATCCTCCTCCCTTGTAGAATCTGACAAAGAATCATCCTTAAAACATCCTGTATCCAGCAGCTCCTCTTCCTTCTTATCATCAACCAATCCCAAGGCATCATCCCCTTTGCTTCCATGTGCATGCATGTCATCCAGATCCCTATCATGTATAGCTACGACCTCCAAATCCAAAGAAGAATCCACTGGCAACTCCTTATCTGCACTTTGCTCCTTCACCTGCTTTTCATCCACCTGCACATGTTTTAAAGACTTTGGAAAAAAATCAAAAGGCATATAGAACATCCCCCTTTGCACCTGTATCGGCCTTTGAGGCTCCTGTCTAATCAAACTTTGCATAGGACTCTTATCCACCTCAACCAAATTCACATGCATATCCCTTGTAGACACAACACCTTCATACGGATAAATACCCATCTCCATCTGCTTCAAAATCTTGCCTTCCTTTTCCCTAGCAACCCTAACTGCATCATCAAATGACTTGGGATTCTTCAACTCAACCCTGACCTTTAAATGGGGTAACAGACCATCAATAAACAAGCTCTTCTTCAAAAACATAGGAGGAACTTCCTGCTGTAATGTCATACACCACTTACCCCACACACATGTAAATACCTTCACAAAATCATCCAGTGATTGTCCATGGACCTGCTTCAAGATGCTCAACTCCTGCCAAAGCACACTAGAATCCTCCACTTGCTGAAAATGCTCCAAAAGGCCTTCTTTCAACCTGTCTAAGGTCAAAACACCATGTAGCTCATCTGCCGCATCCTGTGCTTCAAAATCCTTAAGCCAGCTTCGGGCATCTCCCTTCAAGAAAATCTTTATCAGCTTCAAAACCTGCTCTTCATCTGTGACATGATTGCTAATGCATGCCAACTCCATTTGCTCCAAAAAGTCAACCACATCTTCATCCTTCCTGCCATGAAACTCTGGATAAGACCACATCATGACAAACCTGTAACAATCCCTGAGCTCTCCAGTGGAACACACGCCCTTCTAGGCAAAGAACAACGCCAGAGCTATCCTTAGTGGGCGCACCAGAAGGATGTGAGGTGAAAAAAAGAAGAAAGAACCACTGCCTCTATAGCCCTTCACCTCCCCAACTTGGAAACAACAACACGAACGGGGGCACCACCAGCGGGGCTGGAACATTTCTCACACTTCACCACCCAACCCACGCCAGACAGATAGCATAAAATAGGGGCACCATAGACCAAGCAAACACCCAGCAATATATTTCCAGAAAACACTTCATACAAGCTTCTCCCGACATAGAAGCCTTACTCACACAACTTACAAACACTCACTCAGGCCTGTCACTGCCGAGGATACACCACATCCTCAATCACCACGAACCTCTCGCCTGCCTGCTGTGCCAATCACACCAGAAAGAACCCGGCCACTTCTCTCTTCAGAAGGCGCCCCACCAGCTAACCCTCAGCTCTCTGCAGCCCATCACTTCTGTATGTGTCGCCAGCAGCAGCTACACCAACACTTCTCTCTCTCTTTCTGTCTCTGTGCTGATCCTCTGCCAGCCTCTTCACGATCACTTGTCCACAGCCCTGTCTCCAGTACCTACCTGTGCTTCCACTTTCGGCTTCACCTAGCGGCCCACACCAGCCACATTCTTTGTAAACCTGTCACCTTCCTTTGCTTCCATCCAGCTGCACCTGCAACTTGTCCACACCTCAAAGGCGGCCTCCCAAAAGCTCCGTGCCAGCCTGTCCCCTTTAACACCAGCTCCCACACGGCTTCACCTAGCCCTGTCAGCTTTTCACCAGCCACCCACAAAACCCAGGCGGACCCCTTGCTCTCACCTGTAGTAGCAGCGCCTTCATCCCTTCATCCGAGAAGCGCCCAGCTCTTAAGGCGGCCATCCTCTCTGGCGCTTCCACACGTGACTCCCTATCGGCTCAACTCTGCAGTCCGTCCACTTCACCAAGCTTGTCAGCCAGGCCTCTCTTTGGCAGCTTCCTTCGCTACACCAGCAGCTGCGCCTAGCTGCTCTCACCCTCCGCTGTCAGCCACCTTATGCCCACAGAGGCCGCCTCCCACACGTTCTCTTCGTTGGCGATCCTCTCCTCTACAGCGGCTGCACCTCTCCCGCGGAGACCCCGACTCTACACTGCTTTTCACTTCTCACCTTCCACGCCGACTTCACACCTTCGCCAACTTCTCGCTGGCGGCTACGTAAAGCTCCCACGTGGTCTCCTCACTTGTGGCCACGTCAATATTATTATTTTATTTCTTTTAAGGCCTACAAGATGGCCACATAATGCTTTTCACACCATTGCTCAAGCTACATTGGCCACATCATCTTTAATTGCCCAAGCCTCCATACACCTTCAAATACAGCCTTCCAATGCCCAATTATCCTTAGGACGCACATACATTTCAAGGGGACCAAGTGGCTGATACCATCTCCATGGACCACGTTTCGGACAGGCATGTTAACAAGCCCAAAATACAAAAGCCATCCACCATGTACACATGGCAACGCCCTCCAAACAAAGCTCTTCACACACGCCATGCATCTGTATGTACACAAGCCCAAAACATCTTTCAGAAAAATGCCTGACACAGGTACTACTAAGTTACATTCATTGATGACCACACTAGGAAAGTGTGGGTTAATTTCATGAAGGAGAAAAATGAGGTGTTTGCTCACTTTCATAGATTTAAAGCCTTGGTCGAGAAGGAAAAAGGCATGCAAATAAAATGCCTAAGATCAGATGGTGGGGGAGAATATTTCTCAAATGAGTTCAGCGATTTCTTAAGAAAGCAGGGAATCAAGAGGCAGTTTACGTGCAAGTACACTCCGCAACAGAATGGTGTTATAGAAAGGAAAAACAGGCACATTGTAGAAGTGGGACGTGCCTTCATGGTGGCTGAAAAGAATATGCCACATTAGTTTTGGGCAGAAGCAGTTGCAACTACTGTGTACATTATGAATATGACACCCTTTGCAACTGTTCATGGTATGACTCCTGAACATAAGTTTACAAGTATAAGACCAGATGTGTCTCACTTGAAAGTGTTTGGGTGTATTGCATATGTACATGCTCCTAATGAAGTGAGAACAAAGTTGGATCCAAAGGCAGAGAAATGCATCTTCATTGGTTATGATATGGAGCAAAAAGGTTATAGATGCTATAACCCTACCACTTGTGAGATGCGAGTAAGCAGAGATGTTGTCTTTCATGACACGAGTAGCTAGTATGCACCAGTAGTGAAGGTGATAGAAGAAGCAGATGTAAGAAGTGATGATGTTGCACCATGTTAAAACCCTAAGATCTCTCTAGATAATTGTTATGCATAAACATGCATAAATCAAGCATAAATTGAACCACCCGACCCCAAGGGATGCACACATGAATTATAAATGAAATACATCATACCTCTACCTTGATGTTCTATACCATCAAGAGGTATAACTCCAATCCAATAGCATGTAGCTATAGTGTGAAATGGTAGATGAGTAGATATGGACCTCTACACAAGAGACCGTAGCATAAGCCTCCAAGCCCCCAAGCCCCCTTGAGTGTGCCCCATGCCCCTATTATATAGGAGGGCCCTATCTCAATTGAGCATATTCCCTTGGCAACATAAAATCCTATCAACGTGATTGGCATTGTGATTCATCAACGTGATCAACGACCATTATTGAAGTGATCATCACAGAAGCAGTAGGTGTGACCACAACCCACATTCCAAAATGGTGCCATGTGTGTCACTTGCATTAACCTCCTAGCTGTCGTGATCCCATTAGCTATAAATAGGTCTATTCTTCTTCTTTTTTCATTATCTTTCCTATTTTTAAGTTTTTTGGCATTCATCTCCATTCAGCTAAGCTTTCACCTACTTCTACTTACACATTCAACCACCACGAGCACAACCATCACCAGGTAGGACATCATGCTTTCTATGCAACTTTCTTCAATGTTCTTAAAAATATAATCATATATGCATGGTTTGTCATGGGTTATATTGCTCTTTTTCTCAGCTTCTTCCCCTCCCATCCCTCTTGGTTAGATATATAATTAAATGATTACCATATTTATCAAAAATCTTTCCATCCCCTCAAGCACAAAATTGCTTGTGCCCAACCATGATTATGTAGTCTACACAATCACGGTCCCTCAATAGCTATGATTGCATAATCACAACACCTAAAATATTACCAACACAAAAATTACCTCTTCAGTTAAAAAAAATTATGCACACTCTATTATTGTTCTCTATTTGCATTTGAGAGAGGAGTTCAAAGCTGCCCTATGAAGCTAAAAATCAAGATTTCAGCATTATGAAGACTTTGGAGTCTTCATCAAACATCAAAGAAGCTACCCAAGAGAGTTGCAAATGGAGTTTTGCAACAAAGAGAAGATTTGCATCAAGGGAAGATGCAAATGGAGTTGGAGATGGAGATTTCTATCATCAAGAAGCTGCCAACAAAGTTTTGTGAAGGTAAAAGTGTGATTTTGCCTCAAGTTTTTGTTATTGAGCATGGAAGAAGGGTTGCTGATTTGTGGGATGAGAAGATCCCACAAATCATGGAAGAAGGGTTGCTGATTTGTGGGATGAGAAGATCCCATGGTTCTTTGCATTTGGGCAAAGAGCGTAAGAGGTGCAAGCTTGTCAACTTGGTGGCAGGCTATAATGGGCTGATTTGCAGCTCATATTGGAGCATGTCATATGGCATGGCTCACGGAGTTGCTCACAAATAATGGGCAACATTGGTGGAAGCATTCAAATCTTTCACATAGTTGGCACTTGGTGGTTTCTCAATGGGGGAAACCCATGTTTGGAGAAGCACCCTTTGTGGCATACAACAATGGAAGCATGCTTATGAGGAGCTTGATGGTGAGCTTGTGAATGGCCATACTAATGGCTAGGGAACCTTGGAAGAAGGTTCATTGTGGAGGCAAGTAGCTACAAGAAGTAGCAACACAAAAAAAAAGAGAGGAGGTTTTTGAGGCAAACTATTGCAGGTATAAGGGTCTGCATATTTAGATGACTTGAAGAGGAGAATCAAGCAAGAAGGCTCTGTAAGAGCTGAAACTGTTGCATGGAAAGGGACAATGACAAATGCGAGTGCTGCAAAATGAGGACATTGATGATGGACACAGCCAAAGGAGGCTGTACAGCAAGAAGAGCGTCAAGAGAGCAACAGAGGTTGGCCATGGCAAACTCCTAACAAATGGTTTTGGAGAGAGAAGCTAGAATAAAGGTGGCATCTATAGTGCAAGGTAATTCACAGTAGAGCAAAGAAGAATAGTCACAACACAGAGAGACAAAGCTGAGTTGAAACGAAGCTCCGATAGTTGGGCCTAACGTTCCCTGGGGGATTTGGCTGGAGAGTCCAAAAGCCAAAAGGCAGAGGGTTTGGCTGAGTAGTGCTGCAAACCACCCCTTGCCAAGTACACACGCTAGAGTTGGTGGGCCAGCTGACTCTGGGCACCGCGAGGAGCTCGGCGAGAAACGCTGTCAAGGCTTATTCATCACGCGAAGGTCGGTTGTTTGTGAGGGAGGCCAAAATGGCAAATGGGGGAAGGAGGAGCGTGAGCAGGCAGTGCCATAGGTAGCATTGGTGGTCAATGGGTGAAACGTTGGGGATCTGTCAAGCATCTGCTTCCATCTGTCAAGCATTTGCTTCCATCAAAACAACAGAGACAAAAAAAAAGAAGCGAGAAGGCTATAGAGAAGCGGGCATCAGCAATCACAGCCAAGGTCTTGGAAGTAGCAGCATACAGTGTTTGGATCTGCAGTAAGAGAAGCAACGGCCGGCAACACTCGACCGCACATTTTCTTTAGTGAAATATCAGCAGAAAATAATTTAACCCAAATCACTATATTTATAATGCGAAGCGATCACCTTTCACTAGGTCATGGTCACTAGGTTACCATTCTATTTACTCAATTTCCCCATAAAGGTTCGAGTCCCGGCAAAGTGGGCGCTAGTAGATAATATTGAGATGTCTCAATATTTTTTTAAAAAAATCTTATTATTTTTGGTGGAAAAAGACCCCATATAAGAGGTCATTCACATGCCCTACAAACATAAGTATAAATACTTTGAAAAATCTCATGTGAATAGGTGATTCACACACAAGGTTCACCGCCTGCCCGTTTCGGCCAAAAGACTTTGTAATTTTTTATTCTCACCCCACAATTGATGATGGGTAATTGTACCCGAGTATGCATGCTCAAAACGAGAAATTTGTATAATCACCCACATTGGTATGAGGGTCGCCCTGCCCGAGCTCACCTAGAAGCTCGAAATGGTTGTCGTGTGATATGTGCATGAGCGATGCACGTGTGAGGTGCATGTGCATGGGTTGGTTCCCACCCAAACTTCCATGTTCAAATCAGACTCAGTGGTTCCATTGTGAGCGAGTCGGCCTAGGTGTCTAAGATGGTAGACACACGCACACATGTTTGGTTGATGGACACTCCAATGTATCATTAAGGGGGAGTGTTGAGAGGTAGCAATTGCGTTTGTGCAATGCTACATTCATATGGGTGATGGATGATGGGTGAGTTGTGGAACACCTCGATTAAGAGGGGGTGTTAAGAGATGTAATTGCGGTGTTGTGTGTATGTGGATTCTAGAATTTTCCAGATCAGTTTGGTCAATTTTTGACCATTTTTTGGTCAGTTTAGCTTACTTTTTGGAACTAGACTTGAATCAGGAGAGAGGAGAGATGAAATATCTCAATATTTGAGAATTTAAAACTCCACCACACATGTGAAATAGGTGCCTCCTTCATGAGGGGGAATCCCCACATTCGAGGTGTCAAAAATTCATTTTTTTAGTATTTCCTTTGGTCCTTAGTCCACTCTTATGTGAGTATTTACTCATTTTTGGGGGGATTTTCTTTATTTCTTATATTTATCTCCTCCACACATTTGGATGAATCTAATTGGCCCCTCAAAACCTTAATTTAAAATTTTCAGAAAATCTGGACCCTTAGGATTGGCCTTTTGAACAGATTATAATTGATTTCTAATGCACCTTCTGAAAATCTTTTTGAACTTTTGTTTTGGGGGAATTTATTTTAATAAGAAGAGATCCATCCAAAAATATCTAAAATCTGAATAACCTCTCTCTAGAATATTTTCTCTCTAGGCCAAAACAAGTAGAAACAAGATCTTTTATATTTCTGAAGAGGGATTTTATTACAGGGGAAGATATTGGACATCTTGAGAGGCTGGGGAGGAATCTTACATTAACAATCTCGAATGGCCCAAACCTGCTGATGCTTGGACCATCTTATGCTTAAAGTTTAAGATAGTAAGTGATATCAATACATCACTCAAGTTTTCAAAGGCATCTAGCTCAGTAGGGCTAAATTGGTTTTGTCCTTTACATATTTTTTGTGCACATGTTCAATTCCATGCCAATGCACCAAACAAAAACAATTATATTTGTAAGGAGGTACGGTCTGACCTCATTCAAGGATTACTAGGAGAGGGTTGGGAGGTTAATGAGGGGTCACATCAAGGTGATATATACAAGTGCAATGTAGTAGATTCTACAGTGTCTTTCAGGTTCTTTAAGGAATGCTCTATTTTTTACATACGTCTGCACTACCAAAGATGGATGTAAAAGCACGAGACATAGATCCCACTTCAAGCCTCAGAAGAAGAAATTATGCCTATTAAGGTAGCTATGATGATGCGAAATGGATGGATTGAGTGAGTGGCAGTAAGCAAGCATTGGAGCCTAGCAGACTTGCATCAACACTTTAGCATCATGGGCTTTGACAATGTGGAAGAGTCAAGTTTCAAGTTGATGAGAAGAAAGGTATATCTGATTCCACTACATGTCTAGAATTAACTCTTACACTTTCGGGTTATTGTGCCACTTTCTATATTTTTATAGATTGGGAAGCGTAAGGAGGGGACAACCATGGTCTCAGAATCATGGCAAATGGGGGACCTTGAATTTTCAGTAGCAAGGTGCATAGCCCTACCAACACATAGTAGGCATGTGGAAGAGCTTGAAGATGAACTGGGTATATGGGAAAATAGCCTCTGTTTTGATTCACGTGAGGGGCGAGAGTTTCAGGATCGAGGTGAATGCAATGACAAACTTTCATATCAACAAGGAGATGGAGATCAACATGAAGTAAATGTCACAAGAGGGGCAAAAAATGAAGACATTATAACAATTTTAGATTAGATGACATGCTTGTAATTTTGTAGCAGGCTCTTTTTTAACCAATCTTTTTTTAATTGAAATCTTAATATTTTTACAAACTGTAATTTTTTTGTCTAGCGGTCTAGTGTGAAAAGGCCAAACTTTAAATTTTAACTATAAATAGCCAAAGGTGCCTTCTTTCTCATTTTCACGCGATAGAAACCAAGCATGAACTCACATTATCTCTTTGCATTCACATGGCTACCCACTTTGACAACTTCTGTGAGTTCCTCTCCACCCCCTCGTGGGCAGGCAAGAGCAAGCTCTTTGTCATGTTCTCTCGTGAAGTCGACTTTGAAAAGTCTCTCACCCTTGAGTCCCAACATTATGAGAGGCAGATTGCATACATGGAGCAATACTTGGCTCCCCACTCCATCTCCTTTCCCCATTGCCCCAATGATCGATAGGTGCCTGTTGGGCTACTTAAGTACATTCAACAATATGCCCACCCCTACATCCAGCGCCTTGAATGCTTCATCGACATCTACATCCCCGCAGGAGTTTACTCTACCTTCAATAAGCACGAGGTGAAGAGGTTGGGGAAGGGCAATTTAGGAACTAGGTTCCTCTTGTGGCTTGCCACTTTTGCATTCCTCATCAGCGATGAGGATTTGGATGAGGAGCTAGAGATGCCTGCATTGCAGTTGGCAGGGTATTTGAGGGATGACAAGGAAGTGAAGGTAGTAGAAACGAGTGCTGGTGTGGAAGAGTAGCTTGTATCAAAGTACTTTCTAGAGGGTGCACAATCTGCAGCAGAGCTGAATAGCCCACTGTAGTAGAAGATGCGGGGCCATCTTCCCCACACGAGAAGAGCAAGGTGCTACCAGAGCTTGAGATCAATCTCTTGAGCACCATTGTGGTGTGGTGGAAGGTGAAGAATACTTATTTCTTCATGACCTTGAAAAGGCAGCTGGCTTGAGAATGGATGAATGCTTAGGCATTATATGCATGTGATGTGAGGTGGACCTTGATACGTCCAACCTCGGTCCTCACCTAGATAGTGCTACATATTACCCCTTGGAGAATCTATCGCAGCAGAGACATTTGCTTTGGTCAAAGAAACTGTGGTTGAGACTCCGGAGCAAGCCCTAGTTTGAGAGGACGAATTCACAACCTTACAAGACAAGCTAGAGGCTGAAAAGGATACCCTTTCTGCTAGAGTGATGGAGGAGACCAAAGCAACAAAAAAGGATGAGGCTAAGTCCTCGATTGACCTCTCCGCCCCCACTAGCACTTTGGCAAAAGAAGACATTGAGCAAGAGGTAATAATCGACCTTTTACAACCTAGAAACATTTGTAATTATGTATAGGAAAATATTTTGATTTCTCCTTTGATTGCAGAGGGTGGTTGAAATTGACGCATTTGCTAGGAGAGGCGGCGGTAGGAGAGACCAGGCCAAGGTCCATGGACATGATGGTGCATTGGCGCACTATCTTGGTCGACTTCCTGTGGATGGCATCGCCATTATCCATAGGGAATACACCCCTCAATCTTCCTTCACTCTCTTCTTTTTGAAAGACCTCTCTAAGGTGCTCTGTGTAACCTCTATGGCACAGAGCACCAAATGTATAGTTTTGATTAAAAAGTCCCTTGCCTTCGATGTTTTTGGTTCTGGATTTAGGGGTAAGCTTCTTGCTTGTATAGGTATAGCCAAAAGCATAGGCATAGAGGATCCTCAAGAAATAGCCCAAACACTTCTTGAGAACACTCTGCCCAATAACAAGAGAAGGAAGCTCAATATTGTAAGAAAGCTTTTGTAAAGATGATGTATCACTTCTTATTATGAATACAATACAAATTTTGCAAACTTATTTTCATCAAGTATATCATTGTTTTTTCTAGTTTGTAGTACCATCAATGTTTTTGTGAATGCATCAGAACTGACCCTGGGAGCCTGGGGGAGCAGTGCCAGAATAGTGCGAATTTTGAGCGTGCACCGCTACTGTTGAGCCCGAATTTGCACTGTCTTGGCACAGCTTCCCCAGCCCTTCAGGAGCAATTCTGATGCATTGGATGACAAATAATGTATTTTACACATGATTAAAGGTATTTTTATCTTGTAAATTACTGTTTCTCATAATCAATGTACTCAACTTGATTATAAATGCATCAGAAATGATTCTGAGTGGCTGGGGGAGTAGTGCCAGAACAATGCGAGTTTTGAGCCTACACCGCTACTGTAGAGCCCAAATTCGCACTGTTCTGGCATAGCTTCCCCAGCCCTCCAGGAGCAATTCTGATGCATTGGATGACAAATAATGTATTTTTACACATGATTAAAGGTATTTTTATCTTGTAAATTACTATTTTTTATAATTAATTTACTCAACTTCATTTATAAATGCATCAAAAATGATCCTGAGTGACTGGGGGAGCAGTGCTGCCAGAATAGTGCGAATTTTGAGCCTGCACCGCCGCTCTGCAGAGCTGAAATTTGCACTATTTTGGCATAGCTTCCCCAGTCCTCCAGGAGCAATTCTGATGACAAAAACAATGTAATTTTACACATGGTTAAAGCTTTTTTTATCTTATAAACTATTGTTTCTCAAAATTAGTGTAATTAACTTCATTATAAATGCATCAGAAATGATCCTGAGTGGCTAGGAGAGCAGTGCTAGAACAATGCGAATTTTGAGCCTGCATTGCCGTTGCAGAGCCTAAATTCGCACTGTTTTGGCATAGATTCCCCAGTCTTCCAAGAGCAATTCTGATGCATTGGATGATAAACACTATATTTTTACACATGATTAAAGGTGTTTTTATCCTGTAAACTACTGTTTCTCACAGTTAGTGTGCTTAGCTTTATTATAAATGCATCAGAAATGATCCTGAGTGGCTAGGGAAGAAGTGCCAGAACAGTGGAAATTTTGAGCCTAGATCGCCATTGCAGATGTTGAAAGAACGGTAGAGGGGGAGGAGACACACACACAGGAGCAAACCCTAATGTATATTGCAAACCCTAATCATAGAGGGAAGCCATCTCCACTCTCACACAATGCATAAAGCCATAATCCATAATACACACAACACACTATGAGTTGTGTCCATACACATCTAACCCTAGCTAAAGTCCACACACTATGACCAGCTGGACACGCGGTCATTTATGTCTCACACATGTTCCTACCTAACATGCCAGCACATAGCATAGCTGGCTCACACTAACATCATCGAGCTTGAATCTCAACAGCCCCTCTCAAGCTCATGATGTACTGCCATAGATGAAGATGTAGATGAGCTTGGGATATCAAAGACTCTCAACACTCCCCCTCAAGCTCATCCCATGTACTCCCAACATAGTACGAAAGTATTCAAACTTCTCCCTGCTCAGTGGCTTTGTAAAGATGTCTGCCACCTGCTCATCAGTCTTCACATACTGTAGATCAATTGTACCATCCAGCACCTTCTCTCTGACAAAATGATAATGGACCTCTATGTGTTTGGTCCTCGCATGAAACACTGGATTCTTGGCCAACTGTATATTGCTCATGTTGTCACAATGAATGACAACTTTGCCATCAATAGGCTCACCCAAATCTGCCAAGAGATTCCTTAACCATACTGCCTCACAAGTAGCAATGGCTGCACCCATGTATTCAGCCTCTGTACTAGATAAAGCAACTGTAGGTTGCTTCTTGCTACTCCAACTCACCACGGCACTTCCAAGTGTAAAAGCATATCCACTAGTAGACCTCCTGTATTCCTTAACCATAGGCTCACAAGCACGCCATCAATAGGCTCACCCAAATCTGCCAAGAGATTCCTTAACCATACTGCCTCACAAGTAGCAATGGCTGCACCCATGTATTCAGCCTCTGTACTAGATAAAGCAACTGTAGGTTGCTTCTTGCTACTCCAACTCACCACGGCACTTCCAAGTGTAAAAGCATATCCACTAGTAGACCTCCTGTCATATGAGCTACCTACCCAATCAGCATCTGTGTAGCCATGTATATCCAAGCTTTTACCGCTCTCATAAAGTAAACCATAATGTGCAGTGGTCTTAACATATCTCATGATGCGTCTCACTGCATCCAAATGAGGCTTTCTGGGGCTCTGCATAAACTGGCTTACTAGCCCCACAGCATAACTCAAATCCGGGCGTGTGATAGTCATGTATATGATGAGACTACCAACCATCTTCCTGTACATAGATGGATCATCAAGCTCCTCACCAACTTCATATTTTGCTCCAAAGGTGTACTCATAGGCTTACACCCTGTCATGCCATATTTTGCCAACATATCCAATGCATATAGGTTCTGTATAGCATGTAGGTTCCACATGCTTCACCATAGATGTCATATATGCATAGTGCATAGCAAAATCTCGATATGTCAACCTATCAATGGGATATCTGACCCTCTCGGATCTCCGCAATGCATGCGGATCACTCTGAACTCCTGTCACTCTAGCATGTGGTGGCACATATCTATCCTGCCTAGCACCAGGTGTGCTTAAAACAGGTATACCAAGCTCCTCATCCAAACTCTCTGAACTAGATGACTCATAACCTATAATTTCAATTCCTTCAACTTTCTTCTTTCCTTTATCCCATAGCACTACTCCCAATGCTCACACTCTCATGCCTCAAACGTCCTGACCATGGACGTACAGTGCTACTCTCAGCCTCCTCTGCTACTAGCCCAGTCATAGTAGTAGAACTAGAACTTGCTTGTGGTAAGTTCACAGGCACATCAGCCTCAAGTGACTCAATGACACCCTCATCTTTTGCTTTGTACCAACTAGCAAGCTCATCAAACACCACATCTTGTGAGATGACCACTTGTCTAGTTTGTGGATTATAACATTTGTATGCCTTTTGATCCTGTGCATATCCAACAAATACACATTTCTCTGCCTTAGGATCCAACTTCCTTCTTCTTTCATCAGGCACATGTACATAAGCTATGCATCCAAAAACTTTGAGGTGTCCAATGTCTGGCCTATAACCTGTAAGCCGCATCTCTAGCGTGCTTCCATGAATGGCTGCTGTAGGTGTTTTGTTCAGTATATACACTGCAGTAGCACATGCTTCTACCCAATAATAATCTGGCATGCTCTTTTCATTGAGCATTGCCCTAGCCACTTCACATATGACTCTATTCTTTCTCTCAGCCACACCATTCTGCTGAGGTGTATACCTGCAAGTCAATTGTCTTCTTATTCCATGCTTCCTCAAGAAATGCTCAAAAGCTTTTGAGGTGTATTCACCACCTCCATCTGTCCTCAAACATTTAATCCAACAACCATATTGCTTTTCTGCAAAAGCTTTGAAATCCATAAATTTTTCCAACACTTCACTCTTCTCTCTGAGAAAGTATATCCATGTCATCCTGCTGAAATCATCTATGAATGTCACATAGTATAAACTGCCTTTGATAGATGGGTTTTGTGCAGGACCCCATACATCACTATGTATGATCTCAAGTGGCCTGCTACTCATATTTCCTTCTCTAGGAAACCTCAACCTTGCCTGCTTTCCAAACTGATAGGCTTCACAAACATGCATATTCCCATCATATTTAAATCTAGGCAATCCACTGACAATGCCTCTTGTCTCTGCATGTTCTTCAATCTTTGTATATTGACATGTCCAATCCTCTTATGCCACATATCAATGTCCTGTACCACATTTCTGCTCTTAGAGAACATGGCTGATTTTAGCTCAAGAATTCCAGCATCCAGCTTAAACAATCTGCCTTCTTTCTTACCTTTAGCAATGACTCTACATCCATGTTTGAAATCCTCAACGAAGCAACCATGCTCGTTGAAACGAACCTATAATCCCTGTTCCACCATTTGACCAACTGAGGCCAAGATCTTTGTGATAGAAGGCACGTACAATACATCTGACAGATTTTGTTTGACCATTGTGCATAACCAATGGTACACTTCCAACATGTGTAATGGCATGTTGGGTATCATCACCTGTCTCCACATAGCCTTTCACATCCATAGGCTTCATATGCTCAAACCATTCACCATGACAAGTCATATGGTTTGATGCTCGAGAGTCCATATACCATGTGTCATCATTCTTAGCATTTGTCACCATAGATCCCACAACATGTTTCATGGCAAACAAATGATTTGTAGTGCCATCATTACTGCTTGATGCATAGTTTCCACCACCATGTTGTGCATAATTGCCACCATAATGACCACCACGTTGTGCTATACCCCCTCTCAAATCATTCTGTTTGCGAAAACAATCTCTCACCATATGACCATATTTCCCACAATAATGGCATTCCACATCTTGCATAGATGTTTGTTGGCCTTGCCAACGTCCTCTACCACGGGGGTTACCTTTGCCTCTCTGAGGTGCACATCCACGACCACCTCTAGCACCATATGTGGGCTGAAAATTCTGTTGTGGTGACCTGTCCTGCCATCCACGACCATTACCACCACGACCACATGATGCAAATCTCCCCTGCCTCTAAAACCTCTCTGCAAGTAGAAAGCCTGATTTCGGCCATTATCATCATGGCTAGTAGATGCATCCAGAAAGGAATCACTAAGTTTGATTTCCTCAACAAGTAAGAGTGAAACCAACTCATCAAAGTCTGGTAAACCTGTACTCCGAACCGAGATAGATGTATCAAAAGATTTATATTCCTTGCCAAGATTACGCAAGGTAATATCCACCAAATCATCATCAGGCATGGGGGCATTTATTGTTGCCAATGCATCTGCAAACTTCTTTATTTCTTGCACATAATCATGGATTCTCCTTTTATTCTGCTTCACATTATGTATCTACTGTCGCAACTGAGACTTGCGAGCACTCGTGTCTGTATCAAACATCTTTACCAAAGTATCCCATGCATCTTTGGGATTCTCAGCATCCTGTATGTGTATGAGCATAGCATCCGAAATACATATGGACAAATAATGCAACACTTTGAATGCTCTTTCTGACCATTGTTTATGAGCAATAACCTGCTGCTGTGTAGGTTGTCAGGGTAGCTCAAGCTCTAGCTCAGCACCTGTAATGAGATTCCAAATCCTTTTCCTTTCAAGAAACTCTTGATCCTGTACTTCCATGCCTGGAAGTTCTTCCTATCCAACTTTTCACCAACAATCTGTACTAGATTATCCGACATGTTTTCTCAATGCAAAAACACCTTGCGTACACTTCAAATCTATAAATGAGCCTTCCTCAACTCAACCACACTCCAATGAATGTTCCAGATACTCCAAAGTAGCCAACAATCTTCAAATTTGATGTAGAAAATCAACCTGTATGCATCCAAAATGAACTGGCTCATGCAGTCTGAGATACCCTGCTTTGATGCGCTTTCCAAGGCTCCAAATCACAATGTAGTGGTGCAATCAAGTATGGACAACTTGCATTGACACCTAAACAACCTCAATGTTGAATATCAACACCATCTGACATGTGTGTAGAGATCAATTTTTGAAAACCCCTTTCTCTGTTTTGGAAAAAACCAAAAAAACCAGTAGTAAAATGGCTCTAATTTCTTCAATATTTGTCCAAATTGAGCAACCAGGCATTCATTAGCTTAGCAATAGTGTCCACTAACTCCATGTAAGAGGAATTTGTCCAATTGTTTAAGACCAAAGATTAATTGCTCAATTAAAATTACTCTGTTTCTCTGCAACCAGTGGACAGCCTGTTTAATCAGCTCATTCCCAGCTCAATTAAGCATAATTGATCAAACCAACCATGTAGCTCTCTTCTCCAATGTGTATAGCAACCAATTGCTAAAACAATTTTGAAGTATATCAAGTACACAAGTAGTAATCAACCTCCTCGTAGCAAAATGATCAATTTTCTGCCCTGTTTCTCTGTTGGAGCTGCGCCGCCTGCTCTACAGGGATTTGGGAGTGTTTAAATTGGTAATTGGTGAGGTAATTAAGTCCCCAACACACTTGGGTATGTGTGCAACCAGTCAATGCTTGGATTTTTGCCAAAAATATGCTCCAAATGCATCAAATCTTGACTCCCTTTTCTCTGTTTTGTGAGAGCTCAAAAACCAGTAAATTTCACTCATTCAAATGCATGTAAATTGCTCCAAAATTAGTTTAAGGCTTGCATAGGAGTTGCCAATACATCCCTCATTGTCAGTTACATGTTTGCTTTGCCAGATTTACATGTATTTCCACCATACATCAGTGCTTCCAAGCTTTAATGGAAAGCTTCCAAAAACCAAAAATTTGCTTTGCTTTGAGTTGCTCTAAATTGCTTTGTTTTTGCCTGTATCACCTGCAATCCGCTCAAGGATGTTTAGAAGACCTTACCCGGTAGGCCAAGCTCTCAGATCTGATAAGAATCGGTGTGCTCCAAGCTTCACAGCTCCAATGGCAAGCTTCACAGCTTCTCTTCACAGCTTCTTCTCCCTCTTCTCTCACTCACTCATAAACCCTAATAAACAGCACAAGGCTCTGATACCATGTTGAAAGAACGGTAGAGGGGGAGGAGACACACACACAGGAGCAAACCCTAATGTATATTGCAAACCCTAATCATAGAGGGAAGCCATCTCCACTCTCACACAATGCATAAAGCCATAATCCATAATACACACAACACACTATGCGTTGTGTCCACACACATCTAACCCTAGCTAAAGTCCACACACTATGACCAGCTGGACACGCGATCATTTATGTCTTACACATGTTCCTACCTAACATGCCAGCACATAGCATAGCTGGCTCACACTGACATCATCGAGCTTGAATCTCAATAGCAGAGGCCAAATTTGCACTTTTCTGGCACAGCTTCCTCAGTCCTCCAGGAGCATTTCTGATGCCTTGGTTGACAAATTGGCACATGATAAACACTCCATGTTAAACAAACATGATGACACTGAGACATTGTAAGAGAAACTTAAAATTTTAATTATCAGAAGGTTACAAATGAAAGCCAGATAGGCTTGTTACAAAGGGGAGTTTGAAACAAAAGAGTTGCTTCAAAAAAAGGTTAACATCTAAGATCTCTAGATCGTGTCTCGCTTGCCTCAAATGCACCAAGCTAGTTGCATGTCCTTGTTGGCAGATATGGTAATCCTCTTTATAGGAGGTTGGTGTCTTCACAAAGCCCAACAAGGTAAGCCTCGGAGGCTTCTTGCAATGCTTCAAGGGCAATCCCTTGCACACGGAACTCTGTTCTATATCGTTGGAGAATCTCCTTCACTGTGTGAGCAAAAGGGGCTCTTCTTATCAACAACTCAATGTTCCTCTGATAAAACTTGATTTCTTGTAAACCCTATGCCCTTAGTGCATCCTTCTCCTTGGAGCTCTCTATGTTGTGTTAGTGCGTTAGCAAGGTTGGGACTTCCTTGGCTTGAAGAGCTTGACCTTTCTACGCTTGTGTGCACTTGCAGCAACCTCCTCTTGGTCTCTCTTATAGTCTGAATCCTCCTCCTCCTCCTGTTGCTATGGTACCTGCGTATCAAGTTCCTCCCGAGTAGGTAGGGGATCCTGTCTTGGTAGTAGGGTCTTGCCACCTATGGTGCTGCGTAATGTAGGAATGTTTTCACCAACCCAGTCGAACTGCTCGTCAACGGCCTCTTTGTCTTGATCTCTGGGTGGCTCTGCATTGTGGGGTCTTCTTCACACACTTGCTCCCACTAGAAGGGCCTGCATGTGTGTGCATTGGTGTTGCTGTGGGAGGAGGGTTGGACTCTAGTGATCCCATTGGGCGTGTCCTAGAATCCAAAGGGTCACTCTCTTCCGTGGTGTCGCCACCAGTATGTGGTCGTTGGGTGCCTTGCACTTTGTTTTGTGAAGGCATGGTAACACGTGCAGTGTTCTTGGTGCGTGCCATATTCATGTATGACTATGTTAACGTGGGTGATGTGGTGGTGTCCTAACGTGGGTGTCTACGTAGATCTTGAGCTTAAGCTCTCTAAAAAAGTGAAATGAAAATCAAGTGAGAGAAGGAACTATTAATAGTTTTTTTTAAGAGGAAAAAAAAAACATAACTAAACTTATTTTCTTAGCCTTATTACATCTAGATTTATGATGGTGTGTGCACAACCCAACGCCTCCCTTGTCTCCTCATTCATGCATGCCAAGCACCATGCCTATGGGGAGCATTGGTCTGCAACCATTCAAGCCGAGCATGACTTTTTGTAGCCTTGCGTGCCTCTTACGCAAGCTTAGATTGTTGGGCCCACTCCCTATACCCTTCCAAAGGTTGTGCGATAAAACCAATTGAACATCTCTTATAGATAGTTTGTACGTGTTCCTCCTGCAGAAGCTCCACCTCCATGTCTTGTATTTTTGAAATAAACCCCTCTTGCTTTATAATGTGATTTCTCCATTCCTTGGGTACTCATGTCGAGCGATCCATACTTGTTCATGAAATACGCACCATGTGTATAAACTGTGTTGTACACGTGACAATAGAATTTAATTAGAAAAAGTCAATAGAATTTAATTCGAAAAAGTCAAGGTTAAAACACCAATTTATTTTTTTACTATACAACTTACCATATAGTGTGTTACTTTACTCTCTCCCCAAGCACCTAGCACACTTTTGGTGAATTCTATGATATGTTGTTGGAATGATGCTCGTTCTTGTGCAGTTGTGCTACTTTGATTCATAATGCAAACCATGTTATTGAAATTTATCCAAAGCTATTTGTGCATATTTAAAAGAGCTGGCATTGGATAATCTGCATTTGCGGTGATTGCACACAAGTCTCTCCAAAGTCCCCAAGTCTTCTTTGAATTCACTATGTTTGCTGGCTTCTCCAAAAATCTCCTTGCCTTTGATCCAGTCATGGAGACCTTTTGAGCAACCTCGTATGACATACCAGAGGCCTCCTTATTCACTTCAGTTTTCACGTTTCTGCCATGGCAGCCCAGAGAATTCAAAAGATGCTCTAATTTACAAAGGGCTGCAGCTTTCCTCTCTTGTGTAGGCATTGTGAATGCATAATCAATATGGCACTTAAGCAATCGATCATCAAAGATTCTCATGAATGCATGAAGTGTGCAAAAGTGAATATTCTTTAGTGGAAAATTAATGATGGGGCTCCAATTTGAATTCCTGTTTGGTCCTCCTATCATATCAAGAGACATGACACCTTCCACCCATCTTGCATATGGTTGTTCCTCATCTTCATCTCATCAGTTGACTCGGGTTGGATCTACTGCATCTTTTTGTTGCTTCTTCCCTTTTTTGGGACCTTTCGAGGCATCCTTCCCAACAAGACCAACCTTTTGTATACCTTTTCCATTTTTTTTCTGCCTAGGAATATCAATCTAAGCATTGCAGTATGGACAAGGCCATCTTGATGTCGTGCCTTGAGCACAACCCATCATGCATTTAGTTGTCTTCAAATCTCCCTCACCAAGATGCCAATCCACCTTGAACTTTCCTATGTTTTCTGCATCTAAAAGTTGACCATCAATTTGCTTTTTGATTACATCTGTTATCCAGGGAGTCCTTTCAAACATCCATGTCAATACCTCGTCATGTGTCTCCTTCGGTACCTCGAATGCACCAAGCCACCAGACCTCAGATTGCACACTAAAACTTGGTTTGGTAGTCTTTTCCCATGCATAGATTATGGCCTCTTTCATGAGCGTAATGCTCATACGTTCCAGCTTTCGACCTTTCACAATTTGGCACTCATCTAGATTGAGCACAAATGAAAGTGTGCTCCCTAAAATTGCAAATAAATGGTAATTTACAATATTCAAAACAAAATAATCATGTTCATTTTCTACTCAAAAACATGAATAGTAGCAATTGCAAGTTCTCACCTTCTGATGGAAGACCATAGAACTTCACCATAGCTTGTTGTAGTCTCTCAATATGAACAAAGATGTTATTGTAAACATCATAGTGAAATTCTGTACTTGTTGTCTTGATTTTCTTTCTACTCGACCCTGTGTCTAATGTTTGTGTGCCCTCAACGTGATAAAATTGTTCTATACCTCGCTGCACACATCATCATTATTGATATGCTTGACATTGTGAATCACCTTGAGTGTAGGAAATAAAGTGCCAGTGATTCCTTGTCTTCTTGGTACCCTTTCATGCTGATTCCAGCCGCATCACAAGCATGTTGAATTAATGAAGTATCGATGGAGGTGGTAATCTCTCTCACCACATTGCTGACAAACAGCTTGGCGTATTTTAGGATGATGAGGGTCAGTAATAATTGAGAGAATATCCTTGGTATTCAGAATGGCTTCGACCAAATCCTTTCATCCCTCTTCATTAGAACCACACACCTCTTGGTACCCTTTCATGCTGATTCCAGCCGCATCACAAGCATGTTGAATTAATGAAGAATCGATGGAGGTGCTAATCTCGCTCACCACATTGCTGACAAATAGCTTGGCATATTTTAGGATGATGAGGGTCAGCAATAATTGAGAGAATATCCTTGGTATTCAAAATGGCTTTGACCAAATCCTTTCATCCCTCTTCATTAGAACCACACACTTCTTGCAGAAAATTTCTGGCAGAACACAAATCATGACTATTTTGTTTAAATCACTAGGTGCATAATGAAAGTTTATGTTACTTACTTTGTTGTACGAATCCTTTTCTTCTGTGCTCCACCTTTAAACGCAAGAGATTCTGTACCAGCCAATGTCTTTTTACGTTCACGAGCACCATTTGGCGTTGCTTTGAGTCATTTGATAAGTTCCTCTAACCTTTGAATCTTTGCATCCTTCTCCACATTCTCTGCGAGGATCTCTTTCATTTTATCTGATGATGTTTTAAGTCCTTCTTGACATTGTAAAAGGCTGAATTATGATGCTTGCACTGCAAATTGGAGAATATGGGTTCGCCAAGCTCCACTTGTAGTCAATCTTCTGCACTATCCTAACAAGCCAAGCTCTCCTTCACCAACAAATTGCATAAAAGATGATAAATTGCGGAAAGGAGGGTTTGCTCTTAATGGAGGGTCAACTGGATAGAGATGCCCATCAACCACAAGATCTACATTTTTCTCCTTAGCTATCCTATGAGCTTGGATAGATTGTGCATCAGTAGGATGGGTTTTTTTAGAGCTGTCGTACTCTTCACAAATACGAATGTGTAAATCAACCTTCCGTTTTCTAGCTTCACAAGGGGCTACACACACGGCTTACAAAGGCTCCAGAGCTAAGCAGAGGAAGAAGCTAAAGCAGAGAGATCCTCAGAGGGGGAGAGAGAGAGAGAGAGAGAGAGAGAGAGAGAGAGAGTGAGAGAGACTGTTAAAACTTTGTTGTTTGCAGGTTTAACACAAATCCGTTTTTCTAAGTAGAAAATTATATTTTTGATATACAAATATACTAACATGGAGTTTTTCATCACAATAAATTACATTTATGCAAAAAATTAAAAAATAATAACTTTTGGGATCCCCACAATTTCGGGATCTCATGGATGTAGTGGTTCTTGAGACAGCAGGTAATTAGTTATGTTTATGGGGTTGTGGGGACCTGACAGTTAGTTATGGATGTACTAGCTCCTGACAGACTTCTAACGTGACCCTCGAATTATAAGCTTTTTGGAGGGAAAAAATTATTTTCATCATACATATTGGTTGGGTGGTGTTTTTTCCACCTCAAAATGTAAAAAAATAAAAAATAAAAAATTTTCACTTTTTGGGGCCCACCTAAATACGAGAATGTTTTGCTGATGTAGAAGGGAGATATGGTGGGAGTTAATGAGAAAGGAGATTTCAAACTAATAAGAAAGATTCAATTTGTAGAGAGTGAAGATAGAAAATTCAAAAAGTATGAGAAAAGTCAAAAAGTAAGAGAGAGAGTATGAGAATATTCCCTTTAAACTGATTTCTCCTTGATTTGTGCCACCTCCCCTACATTTGGGGGCACCTTTTCCTAGAATCTTTCCACACCCCTATATTCACTCATGCTACCCTTGATTCTCTCATTAGTAGATACCTCTCACCTTTTCACTGCTACCCACTCAATTATAGACTCCCTTTTATAGTCTCTTGAACATCACGCATTATATGGTTGAACTCATTTCATTCATTCAAAAAGGACTCATTTAATTCATCATGCATTGTAAGGTCAGAACCCATTTCATTCATAATTATCTTTCTAAAGCACATAATATACAACCATCTACCATGGTTTGTGAAAGAGTATGGAACTCCATCAATATGGTCAACACAAGGAATGGAGAAGTCTCACTATCAAGCAAGAAACGCATACTTTTGCCACATTAGACATGCAAGAGGGAAAGTGAGAGCAAACAGTCTACATGAAGTATTCCAATGGTTCTACCAGAGGATTCTATATAAATTATGAATAAGAAGCAAATTGGAGTGCATGAGGCCTTACAGAGCACATCGAGCAGCAGCACAAAAATAAAAAAGGCAACAATCATATAGAGGGTCAAATGCTGCACAAAAACACTCAGAGTGGTGATCACAAGAAGTGTGCATCAATGCTAGGTAGACCGCACACAGAATGAAGTTTCTCTTTTGAAATTTTTTTGTACGCTAAAATAGCAAGAGGAAGTATGTACACGCCTTCTTATATCTACACAGAGATAATACCAAGGAAGTTCATCATCATCTTTTTCCTTAGCTATAACATGATTCTATTAACAAGACATGTTTATTACAAAAGACCATAACAACGTGATAGGGGATAGTCCTAGTACCTCATGTTTGCATTCTCTTTTACAACTAAGGAAGTTAACCATCATTTTGTCCTTGTCTATATAAGACGCTGCTATTAAAAATACATGTTTATTACAAAATACCACAAACAACACGACAAAGGGTAATCTTGTCTTGAAACATAAGATCTTTCATTCAAACATCTTCATTTACCGAAACATAAGATTTTGCATTCAAACATCTTCATTCAAACGAAACATACCTTCACAACCAAAACGACCACAACAATGGAATATGGGGTATATTTGCCATTAGGATGACCTAGCATCGTGTTGTGGTGGTAGTTTTGGGGGATGGAAATGACTTCCCGTCTTGCATTTCTCTTTGCTACAAAAAAGACAATAACAACGCGATACAACACATACTTGCCGGTAGAATGCCCTCCTCTCGCATTATTGTGGTAGTTTTCCTAGCAAAGAGAAATGGACATTTAATTAAAGTATTTTCCCACCAAGAGAGGGAGAGAGTCTAAGGCAAAGATCTAAGAGAATTGGACATTTGATTAAAGTATTTTCCCACCAACTGAAATTTTTTTATGTACTTCTTTTGCGTGAGATAGAGACGATACTCAGGCAAAGATCTGAGAAATAATGGCATCTCTATGGAGCATTTTACCACCAATTTTGATTTTGTCTCAGAGGGTGTGTGTGTGTGTGTGAGAGAGAGAGAGAGAGAGAGAGAGAGAGAGAGAGCGAGAGAGAGAGAGAGAAAGAGAGAAAGAGAGACATAGGCAAAGAGCTAAGGGAGTTTCAACAAGATAATTTTTTGGTTTAGATAAGAGTGAGAAGGACATAAGCGCACATATTTATATTACCAGCATAAAAAGAGAGAGATATTACAAAATGGCTTTTTTTAAAAGAAGCCTAACTTAGAAAGATATTACAAAATGACTATCCCTTAAAAAGAGTCTTTCAGGGCTACAACTTTCCTAAGTTGAGCAGAGATTTCAAAATATTTTTCAAAGCAGACACTATACTCAAGTCCCTTATTTCTATATATTCTATGATACACTTGTTTTGCATCCCTGACCTGGTTCTTTAGCCACTCTTCAGCTTGGGCTATCCTCTGGTCATTCTTAGATTATATCTTAGCAATTTTCTGCAAGGCCTGCCTGTTGGCTTCTGCAACCTCTGTTTTCTCCTGCAAAAATAAAACACTAAGTTAGTCTTACCTATGGAACCGCTGAGTAAAGCACTTAGTTAGGCTTTCCTATGGAACCACTGAGTAAAGCAACACTGAGTTAATGCCTGAGTTATGCAGCAGGGGAAGGAGAAAAGGGAAGGATAAAGACTTACCTCTAGAAGGGCCAGCTCTGAACCTTGCAGAATTTTGAGCACTTTTATTCTGTTTTGTCTCTTTCCAAATGATTGAGGGGGCACCAGGTGTTGGAGGGGCTTGAAACTCTCCATAAAGTCTAACACCTCCTCTGCGTGTGCAGGAAAGGCGATTTTTCCATAGTTTTTACACTACCTCACTATTAGCAAAGGATGGTGTGTTGATAAAGTGGATGTGTTGACAAAGGTGTGTGTGCAATCTTAACCAGGGCTCAAGCGTGTGTGCCCATGTAATGTGTAAGTTCGTCTTTTAACCACTAGCTCAAGCGTGTGTGCCCGTGTGAATTTATGGATGAATACAACTGGGGGATGACTATAAGTACTATTACTGATTTCATCATGATGATGATTATTTATTGATGTCATCATAATGATTACTATTTGCTGATGTCATCATGATGATTGAGAGAGAGAGAGAGAGATAGAGATGTTCTTAATCTTTCTTTGTAGTTATAATTCTTTATTTCTCTCTCTCTCTCTCTCTCTCTCTCTCTCTCTCTCTCTCTCTCTCTCTCTCTCTCTCTCTTCTAGTAATATTTTCAATGAGATGAAGGTAATCTATTTCTTTGTCTATAACATGATTCTATTAACAAGACACGTTTATTACAAAAGACCATAACAACACGACAAGGGGTAGTCCTATGTTGAAAGAGAATCCATATCGTGTTGTTGTAGTCCCTCACAAAATCGTGTTAGCATTCACTTTTATAACACAGGAAGTTGATCATCATTTTTTCCTTGTCTATAACACAGTGCTATTAAAAAGAGATGTTTATTACAAAAAGACCACAACAAGAGATGACCCGTACAAGGAATGTATATTTCATTGATAAATTTCATAGAGAGGTAAAAATTACAAAGCCCCTATGATGTTTGGGGTGGTGGAAAATGGGAACTGTCAGGGGGGAACTCCACATGACCGAGAGGAGGATGATCAAGACTATTGAGGTGGATAGTTCTCGCAACATTGCATCGTGGGGGGCAGGGGTGCACTATCGTGGGGCCGGTGGCGCAAAAGGATCGGGGGCATCTCAGGGCCTAATACTAACTTGGTTGATTATTTCTTCGATAAGATCACTTGAAAAATTTCGTAGTACTCCTCCTCATAAGCATTCTCAATGGGGGGGGGTCTGCAAAAATTTTGTAGTACTCCTCCTCATAAGCATTCATGGGGGGGGTGCAAAAATTTCGTAGTACTCCTCCTCATAATAAGCATTCAATGGGGGGGTTCTGCAAAAAACAAAAGTAAAGGTCAAGGATGAATAATAGACATAAAACAAAAAACTGTTAGAAAGGTATTTAGAATGTGATGTACAAAACTGTACCTCTGATGATATTTCAAGCAAAGTGTGTATCAGGAAAAAGGCATGGAATGCAACACACCAACTGCCATTCGGTTGACATGGAACCCTAGATCTAATATATCTTATGTAGCTTACAAAATTATCCTAGTTAACACCCTCTAGGGCTGTAATGAATTTCCTCAAGGATCTACATCCCAAACAAAATAATAATATAAATACAATGTCCATATGATAACCAAAAAATTGAATTGTCTTCATTGCTTGTACTCACAACATAACGTTAGAATGAGTGCCACTAGTGGAGTTGACCAAGTAACATTTCCTCGTTGAGGCGGTACATCTCCAAACTCCAATGGGCACTACAAGCAGCAAAAAGATGGAGTGAGAATTATGTATAAGAAAAACAAACCCAAGGGCTAAACCATGAACAATAGCAAATGAAAGAAATTAAGCAACTTACTCCTCGTGGTATGAAAAGAAAACTATTTGCATCATATCGATGACCCAGGTGTAGAACCAGTCGTCACAGATATCGATTATGCTAGTGACCATGGATGCAAGGACCATTGAGACAAAAAAATTCACCATGTACACCGACGACTGCTGATTTTCTGGTAGTCTTGAAATGATCGGCTGTAAACATAAGCCAAACATGAACTTGGAGAAAATTACAATGGACCACACGAACGAAAAGGGAAGGGCATTTGGTTGTGCAGACACTGTGTGTGCTGCAAAGAGGTCTCAAAGATGCCATTGGGTGTATGTATGCAAATTAAGGTCACTGGTTGTGACAATTTGGGTGCAGTATAGTACTGTTTGTAAAGAATACAATAGTTTGTGTAGGTCAAGCAAGAGTGCTATTGCTAGTAAATTTATGTCACAAAAAAGATGTCAAATGATAGAATAAACCAAATTGTTGCAGAGAATCTTGACAAGAACAACTTCCATTCTTAGAGGTTTAGATTGATCAATTTCCTAATGGGGAAAAGGTTACTAGGACTACATTGAAGGTGAACATGAGGAGGCACCGGGGATACCAGCAGAGATTAATCCAACTACTGCAGATATAAAAGAGTTCAAGGATTGGGGTCACGGAGCAAGGAAAGTCATGTATTGGCTTTCTATCAGTGTACAAGACACTATGATTTGGCATATACAGGATGCCAAGTCACCTAAGGAGGCATGGGACACCTTGGTGAAGCTGTATGAAACCAACACCAAGCCATGAAAAATTCAGTTGAAGAATGAGCTTCATACTGTGGAAAAGAAGAATATGTCTGTAAATGATTATTCTTTGAAGATCAATGGCATTGTTGAATCCCTTGCATCAATTAGTGTTTCTGTTGATGATGATGATAAGGTGGAAGTGTGCCTATGTGGTCTCGGGCCATAATACAAGGCATTCAAGACGTTCTACTCAAACTCAGGAGAACATTCCCAACTTCATAGATTTGGTGTCAATGTTGATGATCATTGAAGAGAAGAACTTGGGTGAAGATCAACTGTCTTCACAAAACAAAACAGTTCAGAGCAGCATGCCTTCTATACAAGTGCAGGTAGAGGACAAAGTAGAGGTTGTGGACGTGGCCAAGGTGGTGGCCGAACAGGGAATCAAAATTATGGTCAGCAGTAGCAGCAGCAGCAATAGTCCCAGGATTCACAACAACAACATACAGGTGGAAGAGGTCAGTTTAGAGACAGGGGGAGTCAACGAGGTCATGGTAATAGGCAAAGCCATCAAATGATACACGATGCTATTTTTATTGTGGTAAGCCTAGGCATGTGCAGGTAGATCGCTATGAGAAGCAGAGTGACATGCGAAATGAAAAAGTGCAGCAAAACAACTATGCATCCTCTAGTAGAAATAATGAGGATAATGAGAGGTTGTTTGTTATGCAACATGTGGTTAATGTTGTCTCTGGAAATGATGTAGCAGCATGTAAGGATGATGTATGGTATGTTGATTCATGTAAGATTCCTCCCTCTAGCTTTTGAGGTGTAAAGGTGTAAGAACCTCCCCTTCTGTTCTTGTAGTTATTCCCCTCTCTGAAATAGAAGAAAGATCTTGTTTTACCATGTTTTGGCCTAGAGAGAGAAAACTTTTAGAGAGAGATAATCCAAAATTGAAATATCTTTGGATATAAAAATCCTCTTGGTATCTAAAATGGATTCCCTTGAAACAGAAGTTCAAAATGATATTTCCAATGTGCATTAGGAATTAATTGAAAATGGTATAAGGGACCTTAGCCTAAGGGTCTACATTTTTCAGAAATTTTTGGATTATGGTCCAATTAAGGTTCCAATGGGCCAATTGGATTAATTCAAGTGTTGGGATGAGATAAATCCAAAGAATAAAAGAAAATACTCAAAAATGAGTAAATGCTCACATAAGATGAAGAGTTGATTGAGTACAAGGTTTATTGGTTAAAAATTAAGAGATATTACTAAAACGATGAGATATTTTAGAATAATGATGCATTTTTATACCTTGGTAAGGAAAGGGGGGCTCTTGAGGTAGGCGCCTCTTTCACATGTGTGGAAGGATTTTTAATTCAAAAAAATTGTGATACTTCTATCTCTCCTCTCTCCTGGATCAAACCAAATCAGAAAGGGAGCCAAACTGGTCCAAATCTTATCTAAATTGAGTCAAACTAAACCTGGAAAATTCTAGAACCCAATTGGACTTCGTTAGTGGTCTCCCTCACCTATAAATAGACCCTCAGTCATTTGTAATTGGATATTCATAAAATTTTAGAAAATTTTGCCATAACCTCCTTTGTATGGCTGACCATTTTTTAATTTTTCCTACTTTAATTTACTTAAAAATTGACCCCAACAATTGGTTTTAAGCACTCTAAACTAATCAATTTTCACTTTTAAAAGAGAAACAATATGAAGAGTTTAATTCAAACAATTTGATTACTTAACTAGGATAAAGAAGGGCTGAATTTAAGAATGAGAGAGGGGGAAAGCCTTTTCAGCAAGGCATAGCATCAGATTGTCATTTTAAGATAACAAAAAATTTAGAAAACCATTAAAAGAATAAGAAAAAGTAGGATTTCTAACTTACATGAAATTCTAGAAGCTTTCCTTTGGCTTGATGATTTGAGGGTTCTACTCTTGTTTGCAACAAGAGTAGCCACCAAATCTTTAGAAGAGGGAATGGTCAAAAACTAGTGAATTATTAAGAAATTCACAGTTCTTGGCTCTTGGGAGGAGTAGAGTAACAGTGCATAAAACACTATTAAGCTTCAACAAAGGGGGAGGCTTCTAATTATAGGAAAAAGTGAGCTTCTAACCAAGTAAACTGATTCTAGAATTTTCCAGATCAGTTTGATCAATTTTTGACCATTTTTGGGTCAATTTAGCTTACTTTTTGGAACTAGACTTGAATTAGGAGAGAGGAGAGATGAAATATCTCAATTTTTTATAATTTAAAACTCCACCATACATGTGAAATAGGCGTCTCCTTCATGAGGGGGGAATTCCCATTATGAGGTATCAAAATTCTATTTTTTTAGTATTTCCTTTGGTCCTTAGTCCACTCTTCATCTTATGTGAGTATTTACTCATTTTTGGGGAGGATTTTCTTTATTTCTTCTATTTATCTTCTCCACACATTTGGATGAATTTGATTGGCCCCCCAAAACCCTAATTTAAAATTTTTCAAAAATCTGGACCCCTACGAACAGATTATAATGATTTCTAATGCACATTCTTTTTGAACTTCTGTTTCGGGGGAACTTATTTTAATAAGAAGAGATATTTTTCCATCCAAAAATATTCAAAATCTGAATAATCTCTCTCTAGAATATTTTCTCTCTCTAGGCCCAGGTAGAAACAAGATCTTTTATATTTCTGAAGAGGGATTTAATTACAGGGGAAGATGTTGGACATCTTGAGAGGCTAGGGAGAAATCTTACAATTTCTCAATTTTTATATCCTAAATCTACTTAGAGTTTACCCCAAGATGAATTAAAACACTTTAATCTAATCAATTTTCACTTCTAAAGAGCAATCACAATAGGAAAAGTTTAACTTATTTTGTTTGTTTCTCATTTTAGGATAAAGACGGGCTGAAATTCTTAATGAAGAGAAGAGGGAAGCCTTTCCATCAAGGCATAACATCCAATTTCACATTTTTTTTAAAAAACAAGAAATCAGAAAACCATAGAATAGAATTAAAAAATTTTAAAATTTCTAACTTACATGCAGTTTTGTGAGCTTTCCTTTGGCTTGAGGGATTGAGGGTTCTACTCTTGCTTGGATCAAGAGTGGCCACCAATTCTTTGTAGAGGAATTAGTAAAAAACAAGTGAATTATCAAAGAATTCAATGTTTTTGGCTCTAGGGAGGAGTAGAGTAGCAGTGCAAAAAACACTATAAACCTTTACAAAGGGAGAGGCTTCTATTTATAGGAAAAAGTGAGCCTCTAACCAAGCAAACTGATTCTAGAATTTTCTTATCAATTTGGTCACTTTTTGACCATTTTTAGGTCAGTTTAGCTTACTTTTTGGATCTAGTTGAAACATGAGAGAGGAGAGATAAAAATATCTCATTATTTGTGAATTTAAAACTCATCCACACATGTGAAATAGGCGCCTCCTTCATGAGGAAAATTCCCCACACCGAGGTGTCAAAAATGCATCATTTCCTCTAAATATCTCTTCTTTTTTAACTAATAACCTTGTCCTTAGTCAACTCTTCATCTTATGTGAGTATTTACTCATTTTTGGGGGATTTTTTTTAATTCTTTAATTTATCTCCTCCCTACATTTGGATTAATCTTATTGGTCCATAGGAACCTTAATCCAAAATTTTCATAGAAAATCTGGACCCCCAGGATAAGGTCCTTTTTACGTATTTTCAATTAATTCCACTTGCACATTGGAAAGTTCTTTTTGAATTTTTGTTTCAAGGAAAATCATTTTAAACACTAGGAAGATTTTTATATCCAAAAATATCTCAATTTTGAATTACCTCCCTCTAGACATTTTCTCTCTCTCTAGGCCAAAACAGGGTAAAACATGATCTTTCTTTTATTTCAGAGAGGGGAATAATTATAAGATCAAAAGGGGAGGTTCTTACACCTGTACACCTCAAAAGTTGGAGGGAAGAATCTTACATCCTACCCCACTTAAAAAATGCGAGATGTCCTCATCTCGCAAAATTAGAGGATAACTCTTTTCCTTAAGATCCAACTGATTCTGGGGTTCCTTATAGTCTGGTGAACCCAACAAAATCTTGGGATAAAGATCCCTTATATAGAACTCATCATTAGATAATAATTCACTCAGATTATAACATTCAAATCCTTATCACAATGATGGTCCAGTAGACCGAACTTTCTATCTAAACAGTCCTCCATGGGGATTTTCAATTATACAGATTTTTAATTTGACATCCCTTAACTTGGTACACTAGGTCAAGAGTTAATAGTAGCAATCTGTTAGCATAATCCACTAATCTCATAGTGAATTTTTGAAGTCATTACCGTCATTCCAGTTACGAATATCAACACAGGGATTCATCCCATTCATCCTCATTGTGGGTTTGCTCAGTTTATCGCTTTTCAACCAAAAATTCAGGAATCATCATTTTTTCATCGGAATCCAATTCAACTCAATCAGAATTTTAAAATCATATCAACCACATTCGAATTCGTCATCTGGATAGCATTTTAGCTTATAATTTCAAGATCTTAGATTTACTCGTATATACTGCCAGTAAAGAGCTGCAGTTATACCCCCAATATATACGGGTAGTCACGGTCCTTGGAACTATAAGGTAAATACCATCATGTCTAGGCCTCAAGCAAGTCAGGGATTCCATATAATTATAGTACTTCCATTTGAAGACCCAATTATCAATTTAGGAATTTCATTCTGAATATCAATTTATATGAGTTTCATCACACAATTCCAACCTTTTACTGCTACTTCTTAAATTTATGACATTCTTGGCTTCTCGGTTGATCCACTTTAGCCAAAATCGCTCTCATACTAGCTATAAGATCCCTGTCCCCACCGTGTAACAAATTCAGGGGTGCTAGTAGCAGAAGTAGCACTTCTTGCACGGGCCAGGGTCCCACACTCGGGGCCTCGCCCACGCATATCCGGACAAGAGACTAATCCATCGGTTCTTCCAAAAGTGACCCGGAAAAAACTTCCCTTGCCCGGAAAGCACGGGCAATTCCTCCAGGATAACTTTTCTCTAACGTAGTCAAAAGCCTAAACTAACTGAACTGATCTGACCGAACCCGTAAGTCCCATAGTCAGATCAGGGAAAAGATTGCACTTGGATAATAGAGACCAACGGTTTTTTCCTTATTGAGAGGCACAACCGTTGATTCTTTTCCATAGAACAATTTTTGTCCAAGATTTACTTCATCTATCGTACCATAATAGAATTGAGTCATCTCAATTTAGGGATCCATCAGTCCAGCCTAACCCCATCCAATCCCGTGGGTTAGCCAACCGCCCAACCACTGTAGTGATGAGATCCAATTAAGAATTTGGTTAGGTTTTGTCTTGGGTACCAGGGAAAAGAGTTCCCAGGCCCCCTAGCCAGATATTCATGCAAACTTAAAACTAGTCCCACCACTTACACACCCAATATGAAATTGCCTTTTTCACAGAATCAGCTATCTTTTAAAAAAAACAATCTTTAATGAAACCATTGTGTAACTGATCATAATCCTCAAAATCTCCGGTTGAATCCTTATTTCCAATCATTCCTTTGTCGGTGTACCTATGGCATCATTGGTAACCAAAACGCTCACCACCTGTCCACTTAGTGGTGTTTTCGATAGTTCCTAGCTCATAGTAACCAGCAATATTTTCACTTATGAAAATCAAAATGGAATCTCCATTGAAGATCACCAAGATAAACCAATAGATCCATATAAAAGAGCCATGGACTCATCCATTGAGGACCACCAAGGTCAATCAGCCAGATCCATGCCCAAATTCAGAAAGCAACTCTTACTCCTTGTTCCAATATCTTCCACAATGCACGTGTGGGTATCGTTGGTGACCCAGAGCCCGAGCACCGTATGGTCAGCACCCTCTAGGATCCTTCGCAGGTGACCTAGCGCTTCACTCATAGACTAGGCTGCTTCCTTGGTCCATCATCCACCGTACCGGAAGCTCACCATTTAATCGTTTGTCAAGACCTCGGTCGACCTTGCTACGCGAGACGTCCTCCAATGACTCTCCATCAGCTGTTGCAATTTTATCAGATTAGGTCTCCATGACCTCATTCACAAGATGATAAAAATGCTTCTCTAGCATTCTTGATATAAAACAGTCATTTAAAACAGTTCAAAAATACAGTTTCTATAACGAACTCTCGTCTTTCCACATTGCTCCACATCAAACCACATTAATTAGTTCCACAACCATTTCATAAGTATTCCTATTCTCATCCAATCTCATCATTTTCATCTCATCTCATCTTTCCTCAATTTAATCTCATCAGATCTCATCCACTTACATCTACCCATATTCACATCACATTCATTCACATCTCATCCATTCACACCACATCACATTCACTCACATCCCATCTCATTCATTTTACCTCACATCTTATTCATTCACATCTATCCCGATTCGCATCCCATCACATCCAATTCATTCATATCCATCACATTCACTTTCATTCATATCCATCACATTCATTCTCATCACCATTATATCACATCACTTCTATCCACATCATATCTCATTCATACACATCTCATCTCATTCATCCACATCCATCCAATCGTTCTCATGTACGACTACTCGCATCTATCCATACATTCATATCTATCACTTCACATCCACATATATTCATTGCACATCTCATCTCTTTACATCACATCACATTCTTTCACATACACATCTATATCCATTCTTTACATACACATTCACATCCATTCTTCTCATACACAACCTTACCCATTCTTTCACATACTCATTCACATCCATTCCTCACATACACATTCACATCCATTCTTCTCATACACATCCTTATCCATTCTTTCACATACTCATTCACATCCATTCCACACATACACATTCACATTCATTATCATCATATACATTCACTCACATCCCATATCATTTATTTACATTCTGATTCACATGACATCACATCTCATCTATTCATTATCATCATATACATTCACTCACATCCCATATCATTCATTTACATTCTGATTCACATGACATCACATCTCATCTATTCATTCATCATCTAACTATTTCACATCTTATCTCATCACATCTATTCACCTCTATTCACATCACATCCATCCATCCATTCGCATCTATCTAATTTACATCACATCTATCCATCCAATCATCATCTATCTAATTCACATCTTATCTCATCACATCTATTCACCTCACATTCTCATTATCTCTATTCACATCACATCCATCCATCCATTCATTCATTCTCATCTATCTGATTGCATCACAACTCACATCTATTCACCTCGCATCTATTCACCTCGCATCTCATCACCTCTATTCACATCACATCCATCCATCTATTCGCATTTATCTAATTCACATCACATCCATCCATTCAATCATCATCTATCTCATTCACATCTTATCTCATCACATCTATTCACCTCATATTCTCATCACTTCTATTCACATCACATCTATCCAATCATCTATCTGATTCACATCTTATTTCATCACATCTATTCATCTCATATTCTCATCACTTCTATTCACATCACATCTATCCAATCATCTATCTGATTCACATCTTATCTAATCACGTCTATTCACCTCATATTCTCATCACTTCTATTCAGATCACATCTATCCAATCATCTATCTTATTCACATCTTATCTCATCACATCTATTCACCTCATATTCTTATCACTTCTATTCACATCACATCTATCCAATCATCTATCTGATTCACATCTTATCTCATCACATCTATTCACCTCATATTCTCATCACTTCTATTCACATAACATCTATCCAATTATCTATCTGATTCACATCTTATCTCATCACATCAATTCACCTCATATTTTCATCACTTCTATTCACCTCACATCCATCCAATTATCTATCTGATTCACATCTTATCTCATCACATCAATTCACCTCATATTTTCATCACTTCTATTCACGTCACATCCATCCATCCATTCATTCCCATCTATCTAATTCACATCATATCCATGTATACATTCATTCACATCTATCTAATTCACACCTTATCTCATCACATCTATTCATAGAAATTAAACATAGAATTTAAGAGAAATATAATTTTTGATATAAATAAAGATAAGAGTACATACATAAACAGAAAGTACTCTCCTACAACATACAAAGTGGTCAATCTATAGTGTGAACCCGACTATATGAGTTTGCTCTATAACTATGCCATAACTCTAGTACTCCAAAGTGGCTGTCACACAGCCTATCATCCTCTGGCGATATATCAACCATAATCAAACCAACCGTGCCAATGACATAAGTGCGGAAGCTATCACCTAGGCGATCATCAATGTCCACCATAGTACTAGTTGAGCTCGATATCTCAACATACAGGAAGCGTAATGCTACTACAATCTTAGACCCCTTCCCTTTGTCGTTCCACACACTCCTGCTGAATGTAGTAGCCGTCCATGAGATGTATTCATTTTTGAATGGCTTTAGTGGCTACAATCAAGTTCAAATGGCACCCAGATATCGCAAAAAGACAGCCTTCATCACCAAATGGGGTGCCTTTTTTGGGCTCAAGAATGCTCCGGCAACATTTCAATGGATGGTTCATGAAATTTTTGCCAAGCATTTGATAAGTTTCATTTGGGTTTTCATCAATGACTTCAGTGTCTGAAATCATGCCAACACCTGATGCACTTGGAGATGTGCTTATCACCTGATGCACCTACTGATGCACTTGGAGATGTGCAAGATGGTTGGTGGATGATGCTGATCCTTTAAGAGTTTGAGTTTAGAATCGTGCACACTCCGAGAATCAGCCATACAATGGTAGACTTCCTATCCCGCGACGACGACTGGAGTCTAATGAAGCCCCGATCGGAGTGGGGATGATATACTCGAATGCGAAGCTATTTATAATAGAAGTAGTCATGCCGATACCTCAGACCTAATATGATGAAATGTTGGTGTTTGGGGCCACACTGATCTGATGGGGGATAACCTGTATCGAGATTAGAGAAAGCGGCTAACTATCCAAAGCTGGTATTTCCAAGTAATAGCCGAATAGCTATACAAGAAGCGCATTGATCAAATCCTTCGGAGGTGCATTCCACCTCATGAGAAAGAAGCTATCCTCTGAGAAGCCCATCATGGGATCAGTCAACCGGTGGCGATCACTTTGCAAGGGAGGTAACATGAAGGAAGATCCTCCAGACTAGTCTGTGGTGGTGGCCATCTATACTTGGCGATGCCTCTATAAATGGGCCAAGAATGTGACCCTCCATGCCGAACTCGCCTCTACCCAAATAGAGATCACAGAATTGCAATAGCAATCTAGCAACAGGGCAACCTCACACAATCAATCCACCAGAGTTATTACTAGTTGTAGATCCTAGAACCGCTGCTGCCATTGTGGCAGCCAACCTACCCGAACCTCAAGCTTGGAGGAGGATGGACACCTTTTTGCAGGGGCAGCATTCCCCTGAACCATCAACCACTCCCCAACCTTGCTTTGGCTCCACCCAGCTCAAAGAATCTTAACCCACTTGCTCCTCCTGGGTAACGATGATGATGAGATGGGCGGAGTTGAAGACTGGAGCTTCCAAACCTGTGGGATTAGGAATATACCCAAGCATGTCAGGGTTAGAATTTCTCAGAAGCACAATGTTGAGGCGACAGAGCCCAAGGAAGATCTGTATTCTTATGTTATCATTTACTGATGTTCCTGCCACTCGGCTTCAATAGTCTAAGCACTAAGGTTGCAGAGGAGGATTAAATGGTACAGCTATCTAAAATATTCAGCCTTCTACAAACACCTGTGCAGTCTGAAATCAAGAACATGCCTAGGTTGAGGAGGATGCTAAGGAGCATCTAAAATGATACCTATCTCCAAGTGATTAACTCCACCACCTCTACAATCCAGAATCAAGAAGATGCCCATGTTGAGGAGGATGCTAAGGATCATCTAACATGGTCCCTATCTTTGGGTGATTAACTTTGTTGTACCAACAACATTAAGGAAGAGTGAGGGTTTGAGTCGTCAAAATCCGACCCACTGAGCATGCCAGGTGTTAGGGCTGGACAACCCCGTCGAGCCAAAACGTCATCGTAACATCAGAGCCATGGCCCAATCTGATGCACTTAACACTATGGTCCAACTGGTTAATTAGGCTATTATGGATGTAAATCTAAAGTGCTCAGAGCACGAGGGCATCTGTGTACTATTTTGTAATTGTGCATTAAGCAGTATAAAGAAGTAATAGAAATCTGTACATCATTAGGACCTCAATGGAAGGCTTCTTGGGACCTTTTATTTGGCAGTTTAAGGAGTCAAACCTTTTCTCTTAAGAAGAAACATTTTCTAATTAGAAGCTTCAAAACGGCTACTTTATTCGAATTTGAATTTTGGGGAGAAAATGGAATTTAAAATCTAGCGGACAAAACCATATCATGTAACATATCTATGGATCTTGATGCGTAGATTACGGATCTATAATCTCCGCTCAAATCGGAGCTTGTATGTAGAAGTTATGGAGGTCCAAAAATTGTAAAATTGCCTCCCCCCCCTTTTTGGGGGGAAAAGTGCACCCTTTGACCACTCTTTCACCTCTCTTACAAACCCAACATTTCAGTCCACATGGCAACCCCCCATTTGGATATTCCTTAATCACCTTGATTAGGCTTGGGCAAATTAAAGGGCCCAAGAAGACCCCATTCAGTTCCTAATGTAGGCTACTTTTAGCAGGGTGGTGTTAATCAAACTTGGATCATTCTATATCATTTTGTATATCCATCTCATCTACCATTCTGTGGATAATATGCATGAGTCGATCTATCTTGCATAAGTGTTCTATTTGGTATCTCTTATAAAAATCAATACGCTATTTGTCTTCTTATGTATGTTTCTGTATCAAATTGGTTTATTGTTGTGTGCATAATGTAGCGGTCACCTAACAACATACATCTGCCCAAGTACTTCATTTTGCCATTAAACAGAGAATAGAGGTATACACAAGAGACACACCTAAACGATAGTTGCTCACATTTCATCAACATACACAAGGTAGAGAAGCTCCATTGCTTTCCTTCATTGCACTCCACAAAACATAGCACATTTTCCTAATGATAAGCTCACACTGAAATAACCTAAAGCTAATGTCCACACACTTGGCTAGCTAGACATGGCCATTATTGTCCACACACACACTGCTAGATTGGTGTCCACATGCTATTGCTATCCACCAGATGAGCTTGCATTCTCAACAGTCCCCCGATGAGCTTGCATTCTCAACACTCCCCCTCAAGCTCACCATATCCATCTCATGTACTCCAAGCCTATCTCTGAAGTACTCAAACTTCTCTTTACCAATGGTTTGGTAAAGATATTTGCAACCTACTCTTCAGTCTTTAGATATGTCAAGTCTATCTGTCCATCCAGCACTTTTTCCTTGATGAAATGATAGTGGACTTCTATGTGTTTTTTCTTCACATGATAAACCGGATTACTTTGTCTTTAAAGTAGCTTTTTCAACCATACTACCTCACATGTAGCCATATCTTCTCCTTTATTCTTTGCCTTTGCACTAAATAAAGCAACTGTAGGTTTCTTTTTGCTACTCTAACTCACCATTTCACTTCCCAATGTGAAAGTATAGCCACTAGTGGTAGATCTTCTATCATATAAGAACTACCTACCCAATTTGCATCTGTATATCCATGAACATCCATAGCTTTGCCATACTCATAAAAAAAGTCCATAATTGTAAGATTCCTCCATCCAGCTTTTGAGGTGTACAGGTGTAAGAACCTCCCCTTTTGATCTTGTAATTATTCCCCTCTTTGAAATAAAAGAAAGATTCTGTTTTACCCTATTTTGACCTAGAGAGAGAAAATGTCTAGAGAGAGATAATCCAAAATTGAGATATTTTTGAATATAAATTACTCCACCATTTGTCCCTAACAGATGCCAAACTCTTTATAATAGATGGCACATACAACACCTTAGACATAGTTTTCACTGTGCCATCATACATCCTCAATGGCTCACTACCAACATGTGTAATAGGATGATGAGTATCGTCACCTATAGCAACATAGCCCTGATTTTGTGTTGGCATCATGTTATCAAACCACTCACCATGACATGTCATGTGGTTTGATGCACCCAAATCCATATACCATGTGTCATAACTCTCTTTGCGATATGTCATAGTACCCATTACATGTTTCTTGGAAAATAAATGATCCGTATGTCCTTCGCTAGATGATACATGATTTCCATTTTGTACTCTACCACACAAGCATCATTTTGCTTTTTGTAGAAATCTCTAGCCATATGTCCAAGTTTACCACAATAATGACATGCATATTTTGATGTTGTGGTTGCCAATGACCTCTACCACAAGATCCAGATCTCCCTCTAGCATGAGGGTTAAAACCTCTACCACCACATGCACCAAATACTGACTGTGTGAATCATGTTGTTGTTGTGATGGCCTATCATGCCAACCACGTCCACATGTACGTTCTCTCAAACTAGATCTCCCCCTGCCTCTAACACCTCTATGAGTGTAGAATGCTTGATTCTTTCCTTGCATGCCCACTGGTGCTAGTAGATGACGTACCAAAACCAAGTTTCATCTCCTCCACAATAATCAAAGAGACAAACTCATCAAAATCTAGGGAGTCCACCTCTTACCCCAATAGAGGTTTCATAGTCTTTGCCCGAACCATTCAGTGTAATGGCAACCAAGTCATCATCTTCCATGAGGGCACTAATAGATGTGAGTGCATGTAGTTGTATCATACAACTTTACCAATGTATCTTATGCATCCTTGGGATTATCAGTGTCCTAAATTTGGCATAGCATCCCATCTATCACACAAATCGAGAAATAATGTAGAACTTTGAATGCCTTCTCTGTCCAATTCCCATGTACTATAAGTTGGGCGGGTGTTACATTCGTTGGTCGAACCCTTGGCTCCATCTCCTCACCTATCACCAAATTCGAAAGACTTTGCTTTTCAAAAAGTTTGTCATGGAGAATTTCCAAATCTAGATGTTGTTTCTATCAAGCTTTTTCCCAACAGTCTTGTCTAGACAGTCACTCATCTTTCTATGCACAATTTTCACTGAGTATTGCAAACAATCAACTCAAACACTCATACATACATGTGCTTGATCACCAATGTTGCCCACACATTTCAAAATTTTTATGGCAAGCGAAAGAATTCGGAACTCAAAAGCACTATTTGCATAAGCAGAAAACCACTTGGCACCACTCACAAATTTTGAGAAACATATCCAAAATAGTCTTCCACTTTTTTGAAACACTCCAATGTACTCACACGAGCTCAACCTTGATGATTTACATCCATTTGTTCACATACATCCACTATCTAGTACAAACAGTCCATTATAGCTTGCAAGATGCACAATATCAAGCTCGTTAATGTAGTGTCCAAATACATGCTAAATATAGCTCTCTGTTTTGGTCGAGAACCTGTAAACTAATAAATACTGGCACTAGTCCTCTTCTAATTCATTCAAATTACATCCAAATCTTGGTCCTAGTCACTCATTGACTTTTTATCAAGTTTCTCTAACCATTTATAGACTCAATTACACTAATTTTGACCAAATGAGTGATTAATTTGATGATTAAGCACTTTTATTTGATTAATCATAGTTAATAAACCTATTAATCTTGCTTAATCCAACATGTTTTGCATTAGTACATACAAATGAGTGCTTGTGGGTTTCATCCAAAGGTATATACATGATTGGGGGTCAATTGCTAAGCCTCTTGAGCATTGTATGCATTCATTTGAGCCTTTATTTAATTTCCTACCTCCCAATGGATTTTTGCGTTAAATTTCAGCTTGCCTCCAATTGATATAGTTGCTTCAATAATGCTTGGTTGACCTTGGGTAATGGTTGGGGTGAGATAAATAAGCCTTAGCTACAATCACCTCAATGATGCATAGAATCAACATTTGCAAGGTCCATGCATTATGAGCTTTCATAGCCTCAATGTTGCCTGTAAATCTTTCCCACTGCCTCAAAAGTTGTCTGAATAGCTTGAACATGCATATCTAATCTTGTCTGATTGAGCATACATCAAATGCATCGATCCCACAATTCCATACATTCACTTAGGCCTCTTCACAACTTCCATGGAGAGCTTGCAAAAAAAATGTCTTTCAGTTACTTTGGGCAGCCCACTCTCTGCTCAAACTTTGTCAAATCACTTGAAATCTGCTCAAGGGTGTTTAGATATTCTTACCAATATGCCAAGATGTCAAATCTATTGATTTGGTGCAATTCATAGCTTCTCTTTGCTCCACAGCTTCAACGGAAAGCTCCAAAAACCATAATTTCCCCTCCTTCTTCGTCACTCAAGAAACCCTAATGAGACCTACCTAGGCTTTGATAGCATGAAAAGAGAATAGAGGGATACATAAGAGACACACCTAAACCATAGTTGCTCACATTTCATCAACACACACAAGGTAGGGAAGCTCCATAGCCTTTCTTCATTGCACTCCACAAAACATAGCACATTTTCCTAATGATAAGCTCACGCTGAAATAGCCTAAAGCTAATGTCCACACACTTGGCCAGCTGGACATGGCCATTATTGTCCACACACACACTACTAGACTGATGTCCACACGCTATTACTTTCTACTAGATCCCAATGAGCTTTCATTCTCAACATCCATCCTGCATAGACAATGGCACTTCACCACGCAGTGGGATGCACAATATCATCACCTATTTCTACATAACCTAATTTTTCCATTTTATGCATGTCTCTAAACCATTCACCACATCATTGGTCATGTGGTTAGAAGCACCATAATCCACATGCCATATATCTTTAGATCTTGACACATCTCCTATTTTGTGGAATTGAGCATGTGCTACATCACAAATAGCTGCTCACTTTTTGTTATCACCACCTTGTTTACTAGATGATGCATAGTTGCCTTGCTGTAACTTTCTACTTTTAATGCCATTCTGCTTTTTAAAGTAATCCTTTGCCATGTGCCCTGGTTTGCCACAATAATACCACTCTATGCTATTTTCACTTTGATTTCTTTGCCATATGTAAGATTCCTCCTCAGCCTGAATAATGATTAAGCTTTTACCTCAATCCCCTGTAATCATTCCCTATTTCAGAATGTAATAAAATATTATTTTTTCTTGTTTTTGCCTAGAGAGAAGAAAAAATCTAGAGAGAGAATTTAATATTGAGATATTTTTAGATATAAAAATTCTCCTAATATCTAAAATATATTTTCCTAAAACAGAAGTTCAAAATAAATTCTCCAATGTGCATTAGAAATCAATTAAAAATGATATAAGGGACCTTAGCCTAAGGGTCTAGATTTTCAAAAAAAATTGGATTATGGTCCAATTAAGGTTCCTATGGGCCAATGGGATTAATCCAAGTGTTGGGATGAGATAAATCCAATGAATAAAAGAAAATATCCAAAAATGAGTAAATGCTCACATGAGATGAAGAGTTGACTGAGTACAAGGTTTATTAGTTAAAAATTAAGAGATATTACTAAAAAAATGAGATATTTTAGAGAAATGATGAATTTTTGACACCTTGGTAAGGAGAGGGAGACCTTTGAGGTAGGCACCTCCATCACATGTGTGGAAGGGTTTTTAATTCAAAAAAATATGATATTTTTATCTCTCCTCTCTCATGGATCAAACTGGATCAAAAGGGGAGCCAAACTGGTCCAAATCTTGTCCAAATTAAGTCAAATTGAAGCTGGAAAATTCTAGAACCCAGTTGGACTCAACTAGTGGCCTCCCTCACCTATAAATAGACTCTCGTTCTTTTGTATTCTCATCTGTGAACTATACCATGCCAGTATTACATTAAAATAATCATTTTTTCTATTATCCCTTAAAAATCCTCTACTTTTGGGGAGCTTGGAGCTTCTCTCTCTCTTCAACAACTCTTAGAGCTCTCTTCTCCACTTGCTAAACCAATTGATTGGTTGGGGGCTTCACTTCTAGAAAAAGAAGCAAGCTAATCCTTGAGGTAAGAATGAATTTTATGGCTTTTTGTTAAATTTTCTCAAATGACTTCTCTTCTCAACCCCTCTCAAGCTTGAGAAGTTTTCTAATTGATTGTTTTAAATTCAAATCAAGCTTTCCCTAAGAATTTTAATGTGTAATCAAGAAAAAGTTAATCTTTATGCTTATTTAGAATGCTTTCTTATGTTTATCTCTCTCCCAAAAAGAATAGTCATTCCTATGGCTAAGTCTTTAGCAAAAGAATGCTTCTCATTGATAAATTTGTAATTCAAAACCAGACTCTAAGTTTGTTAAGCTAGAGAATAATTAACGAGAAAGAGATAATCCTATCAATTTGGAAAAAGAGAAAAAATGGAAATAGCTTAATCTAGTGGAATAATCATAATTAAGTTTATGATTATGATTTAAATTCATAGTTTAGATTTAATCTTAAGAATAGATTTTCTATTATATTTGCATTATAATATTTTATTCTTTTAAGAAAATTAAAAATTATCAATAATAGCAACGAAGCTATGGTAAAAATTTTAGAAAATAATACATATCTTATTTTTATGCATAATGCTAAAAGAGGACTTCCTACCATATTCTAGGATTGGACACCCTATGAAAAAAGAATGATTTTCATCATATTCATGTGAAATAAATTTTTAGTATGTATGCATAAATATTTAATTAAAAGAAAAGAGAAGATTTTGGTAAATTTATTTTTATGCGGAAAGAGGAATTCCCATGATAATTGAGGTCTAAGTAATCAAATAGTAAAAGAGGAATTTTCTGCATATTTAAAATAATGGATATTTTTATTTAATTTAAAAAAGAGAAATTTTAGATAAATTTATTTTATGCATAAGAAATTTTTAAATGATAAAAGAGGAATTCCCATGACATTTGGAATTCAATCATTTAAATGCAAAAAGAGAGATTTTAAGCATATTCAAAAAATGGATATTTGTATTTAATTTAAAAGAAGAATTTTTATGGTATTTTAAGTAGAGAAAGGTTTAAATTAAATTTTGGTGACAAAAGAGGAATTTTTATCATAATTTCACCTAGAAACTTAGGGTTGATAATTAAATTGGTAGAAAGAATATTCTTAGATATTTTAGGCAGACAAATCACCAAATTGATATTTACCCAAAATTAGATTAATGGAAGAAGAGTATTTTTAAAAAAAAAACTTAATATTCTTATATAGAACCAATTCTTAATCTATTATGGTTAGGAAGGAATGAAATTCATAAGGTTGGAATTTTCCTTATTACGATTAGAAGTTCAGTAGATTTTTATCTGAAGAAAATCCTTAGGAATCAAAGTTAGAAGTAAACCGAATAATTTTGGTTAGACCACACTGCGAGAGGGGCGGCCGGTAAACTACTTGCCCATATCTTGAATCTGAATCAAGCGAAAACCTCATGACCAATTCCAATTCTTAACTCAAAGAATAGACTACCGTTGAATCAGCATAGTTTTTCCTTAACCGAAATCACCAAGAATCTAGTTGTAAATTCAGTCAAATGATGGGTAGATTACCCTGATGATGAGAGATCAATGATTCTCATTAAGAAAATATGGATTACAAGACAAGGGTTTTGTGAAACCAATCTCGAACCGGAAACTTGCATAGAACCTCTATTTTCTTTTGAAGGATTGTTTTATGCCAGAATGCTGGCGGAAGCATTTGGTATGTGTGTAGCTAAGGAGAGACTCCTTTGGCAACAGCTGGGGGAGTTATCAAGGGACGTCGCTCGCGGTAAAGCCTATCGAGGTCTTGACCAGCCTCGGTATGGTTAAAATGGTGCGCTTCCGGTACGATGGGCGAGAACCGACGAAACGGTCCCTGAGTGAAGTGCTAGGACACCTAAGTAGGATCCTAGAGTTCTGACCAGGTGATGAACGGGCTCGCGGTTGCTAGGACACCCATGCGAACGTCGAGGAAGATACAAATGAACCGAAAGAATGACTTTTGTGAATGGAATTTTGATATTAGATCTCGTTGGTTGACCAGCTGGTCTTCAATGGAGAGTTCGGATGATATATTTTGTAAAACAATGGACTCAATATTTTGGAGGATTATGATCAGTAATACTATGATCAGTAATACTATGAGTTCGGATGATATATTTTGTAAAACAATGGACTCAATATTTTGGAGGATTATGATCAGTAATACTATGATTTCATTGAAAGATTGTTTTAAAGACAGCCGAGTTTGTTAAAATGGCAATTTCATATTGGGTGTGTAAGTGGTATGACTACCTTGAATTTTTCTTGAAACGCCGACTAGGGGGCTTGGGAACTCTTTTCCTCGGTACCCGGGCAAAACACAACCAAATTTTTATAAAGGAATCCCACCAATACAGTGGTTGGCTATGATTAAGTTACGTTAGTTAGAATAAGTCTTAGGAAGACCTTTGTTCTGTGGGAGGGAATCAGCGGCGGCGGCTGTGCCTCGCTAAAGGAGGAAAAAAGCGGTGATTCTATGAACCAAGTGTGCAAGTCTCTTCCTTGATCTGACCATGTGGCTTTCGGGTTTGGTCGGATCAGTTTGGTTAGTTAAGACTTTGACTCATTAGATTAATTCTCCCGTTAGATGATTTGCCCCACGGAGTCGCCCGTGCCTTCCAGGACAAGGGAAGTTTTTTCGGGTTTGGTTCGAAGGAACAGCCGAGCTAAGTACAAGATGATGTCCAAAGGTTTTTGGCCATTCATCTCCGACACTAAGGTTATTGATCGAGCTAAGGCTGAAGATATTGAAGATGATGAGAGGGCACAAGCCATCATCATGCTCCATCTTGATGAGGCTCTTATTCACCATGTGGACCAGCTTTCGACTGCAAAAAGGAGAAATGGGATGAGCTTGACAAGCTCTATGGAGCTCGTGGTAAGAATTCCAAGATCTCACTTAAAACTAAATTTTTTAGCTTGGAGCTTAAAGAGGGAGACAGCATTGGCATCTTTATCTCTCACTTGAAGGGTCTTATGGCTCAACTTGCATCAGTGAATGCGAGAATGGATGAAGATGATGCAGTGGCTGTTTTGCTAAAAGCAGTCAAGAAGTTGTACCCCACCTTAGTCACCACCCTGAAGAACATACCTAATCCCACCCTTGAAGGTGTCATTCAATCTTGTCTTGATGAAGAAAAGAGGCCAAAGGGAGGAGCTAAATCTTCAAATGCAACAACTTCATCGAATATCGAACAAGCTTTGTCACATCAAGTGATCAAAGTAAGGTGTGTCCACTGCAAAAAGGTAGGTCATTTGGCAAATAATTGTTGGATCAAATATCCCAACAAAATGAAATGTAACAAGTGTAAGCAAACGGGACATATCACTTCTAAATGTCCTAACAAAGAGTCTGAGGCTAACTTTGTATCAGCCTCTAACTCCACTGAGAAATTGTTTTAAATCTCAATGTAACCAAACCTATATTCCTAACCTTGTACGCCTAATGTTATAAAGGCAACCTATTCCAATTTTTTTCATAGTTGGTATTGAAGGGGGGTATTAAAAGACTAAGGTTATGTAAAAGGGGAGGAGAAGGGTGTGTGTGTGAATGGACTTATGGTCCACTAGCTCACCTATTTAAATTTGGAGCTAGAAGGCTATTAAAAGACTAAGGTTATGTAAAAGGGGAGGAGAAGGGTGTGTGTGTGAATGGACTTATGGTGTCCACTAGCTCACCTATTTAAAGGTGGAGCTAGAAGGCATTTTATGAGCATGAAGCTTAGTTGTATTTTTGAGCAACTTAATAAGCAAGAGTCATTCTTGTATTTTGGGTCTCTCTCCTCCTCTTTTACATAACCTTAGTCTTTTAATATAAAATGCCTTCTAGCTCCACCTTTAATAAAATAGGTGAGCTAGTGGACCATAAGTCCATTCACACACACACCCTTCTCCTCCCCTTTTACATAACTTTAGTCTTTTAATACAATGGAGGTCTTGAATGGCTTGAACTCTTTGCCAAGTCCATTTAGATAGGTGCTCACTAAATCATCATCTCCCACTAATACATTAATAGACCCAAGGGATTCAACAATGCCCTTGATCTTTAAAGCATACTCGTTGATAGACATGCTTTTCTTCTCCACAGTATGCAACTCTTGTTTTAGTTGCAATTTCCTTGCCTTTGTGTTGGTATGGAACATCTGCACCAAGTTTTGCCATGCAACTACTGGAGTGTTGTTGGTATCCTATATGTGTCCTATCATTGTGTCTATGACAATGAGATTGAAAGCCAATACATGACTTTCCTTGGAACCTAGTTCCAATCCTTAAATGTTTTTATATCTGCGGGAGTAGCATTCTCTTCAGAAAACTTTGGAGGCTCCTCATTATGTCCTTCAACATAGTCTCAAAACCCTTTACCCATCAGGAAATTGGTCATTCTAAACTTCCAAGCATGGAAGTTTCTCTTGGCCAGCTTCTCACTGAATCTGATTAAGTCTGTGACATGTTTGCCAATAACCAAAGACCTGTAAACAAATAATTTTTATATGCAACGTTTAACACAGCAGTATCTCTTGTGATTGTTGCGGTGCTACTTCAGCATAACCTGTATGTCACCAGATGTGACCAGAGTACATGTCCATACACCCAAGATGAGCAATACATGTGCAAACATTTTTTACACTCCCAAATAACACTACTCGACTGTAATAACTAGATTTTTGACCAGAGACAATTCTCAACCATAACTTCTCAAAACTACCAAAAACACCTTACAGCACAATGACCGAATGGAGTCCGAAACGCACTCGAATCGTGATTTTGGTGTTGCAATACTACAAAGTACTGCACACATTACAAGCACCTTCACACCCATGGACTGCTTCCTTTCTTGCTTGTCTCCTTAGGTCTCGCATGAGCCAGAGCTCTAATACCATAACGAGAATGTAGGGGAGACGGAAATCTTGAGTTCCTTTGCAAGAAAACGCACACACACAAGAATGCAGGAGGGGAGAGGGAGAGTTTGAGATCCTTGCAAGTAAACATGCACACAAGAGAGAGATGGATAGCTGAATTTTCTTCTATCTTCTTCTCTTCTCTACAACCATTAACTAAAAAGATAAGAGTACATACTATAATGGAAATTACTCCGCTACAATAACATGCAATTGCGGTCCATAGTGTGAACTCGGCTATATGAGATGTCGTTATAACTATGCCATAACTCTAGTACTCCAAAGTGGTTTTCATACAACCTATCATCCACTGGCAGTATATCAACCATAATCTTACTAACCATTCCAATGGCAAAAGTGTGGAAGATATCACCCAAGTGGGTCATCAATGTCCGCAGCACTAGTTGAGCTCGATATCTCAACAAAGCTCAGGCAAGAAAGACCAGTGGGAAACTGAGTGTAGAAGAGATATCTTAGTACGAGGGTAGGTGTTTCTTTTGTCACACAAAAGGACACACTTCTAGTAGGTATTGTCCAAAGAAGACTACCAGTCAAGCCTCCGCGGCTTCCATGGTGAGCCCATCTCCCACACAGACCCCAGACGTCCCTAGTTCTTCGGACCACAATTATTCGTTTTCATGCAATCATTAGTCGGGAGCTCAAAGATAAGTAGAAGGGTGCCCAATACTAGGAGTATGAGCACAATGAATTACTCAAGACCTTTGGCTACATTGGTGGTGTTGTCTTGTTTTACAGCGGTAGCATGAAGTATGTGGTCACACTGAAGAGGCCGCTTGGCACGGCAAGCCCAATTCCTTCTGTCTTTGGTAGACAAAAAGGTTGGAGGATTTAGCACAAGAATGACAACAAGCCAAGTTTGAAGCTCAAGGTGCTAAATTAGTTATTCATGGTATAGATTTTGTGGAAGACTTTATGGTTGCCCCTCTCGTAGGAGCAGACATAATTTTTAGAATTTAATGGTTTCACAAGTTCTAGACAAACATTGATTGGGACCGGCACAGTTTTTAGATTACCCGAAATGTTTCCAAAGCCCCAGTGAGACCATTAAGTGTGAGCCAGGAATCCCAAACTTTCCTCTCATTACTGGCTAAACGAGAATTCAGGAAAGGCACATAATGTGTGATGATTTACGTCCATATTGCCCAAACAGAGGCATGTGCTTCAGGCTCTCCAATGAAAAGTTTTAGAAGATTTTTCTTTGGAAAAATCTCCCTCCCCAACTCCCCCCATCTAGACCAGAGGACCACAAGATAGACCTCCTCCCAGGCTCAAACCCCCCGAGTAAGTTTCCATACTGCCTGTCCAAGGCAATGGAGTCGGAATTGGACCACCGCGCCAACTCCAAGAAATGCTACAATCTGGCTTCATGCATCCTAGTGTGTCACCATTTCAGCCTGATCCTATTTGTCTCAGGAAAAAATATGGTTCTTCCCAATTGTGTGACAATTATTGTGGACTCAATAAGCTGATTATCAAGAGTAAGTTCCCAATGCCCAGAATAGTTTACATTCTTGAGATGCTGAATGGGGCTAAGGCATTCTCGAAACTGGATTTGAAGAGTGGGTACCACTCGGTTGTTAGGATTGTTGAGGGGGACATCCCCAAGACAGTCCTCCATATGGAACAGGCTCAATATGAATTTGTGGTCATGCCTTTTGGCTTGACGAATGCCCCAACCACATTCAACCGCATGATGATGCAAATATTCATGGACTTGACTGAAAAGTGTGTTCATATTTTTGGACGACATACTGGTATTTTGAGCCCATGGTTGAGCAGCATGACATTGATGTGAAGAAAGTTTTTAAGTTGCTGGAAAGCAATGAGATCTATGTCAATGAGAAGAAGTCAAAGTTTGATCTGTTCAAGGTTCACTAGCTTGTATACATAATCAGTTGCGAAGGGCATCCAACTTAATCCGACCAAGGTGACCGAGATAGTCAATTGAGAGATACCATATACCACATACGCCATCCGATCATTTGTGGGCATATGCCAAGCATATTCCAGCCACATTGATAGATTCTTTGACCTCTCATCGCTGGATCTTACAAATTTGCTTAAGGGTGTCAAGACTAGAAGGCAACGAATCCAAATGACTCCACCCACATTGATAGATTCTCTGACCTCTCATCGGTGGATCTTACAGATATGCTTAAGAGTGTCAAGACTAGAAGGTAGTGGATCCAAATGACTCCATGAGAGTTGGAGACATTCAAGAACCTCAATGTGGATTTGTTAGAACCTCCTTATCTAGCGCATGCCTCGTGGGATGAGCCATTCCAAGTAATTAGCGATGCGAGAAACATCGCAATTGGAGTTGTGTTACAACAAAATGGCAATCCAATAGCTTATATTTCCCGTAAGTTACTACCCATAGAGTAGAAAAGAATTACTCGGTCTACGATCAAGATTTCCTAGCAGTACTTCAGGCCACCCTGAAACATTATTCAAAACATTAGACTTGACCTTGTTGTACGACGGGACTAGATGCCATGAAGCACACATATAGGAATTCCGAGGAATTTGGTACACATTGGGAGCATGCATTGGATGCCACAAGACCATGCCACTTTTGATACAATATGGTTAGCTTTTCTACAAAGGCCGACTTTGTGTCATGAAGTTGTTCAGGGAAGCTCTTCTCCATGACGCCCATGACACCATCACTGGTGGTCATAGGGGCATGAATTCAACTCTGGAGAAGCTAGAAAGCCAATATTACTAGCCAAGAATGAGGCGAGATGTGTTTGCTAATGTACAACACTATGATGTTGTCAGAAAGTGAAATATTATTGTGGAAAGAAGATAGGGTTGTTACAACCACTACCCATTCCCAAAGGACCTTTCCAAGGTATATCGATGGATTTTGTAACGAATCTGCCTCCCACTCTGGATAAGTGTAATACTCAATGCTTAACTATTGTTGATAGATTTAGCAAATTTGTTATGGTTATTCCACATAGGGTCAATGTGATCGCCGAAGATGTTGCCCATTTATTCATTCGGCATTGGTATCCAATTGGCAAGATTCCTAAGGACCATAGTGTCAAACTAAGAAGCCAAGTTTACCATTCATTTTTATAGGGCATTTTTTGATAATTTTGGAACTAAACTGAACTTTTCTAGTGTGTTTCACCCACTATAGACTGATGGTGGCCAGACAAAAATCTACAACCAGTTGGCCTTCAATTGGCTTAAGTGTTATGTCCACGATCAGTAAGGTAAGTGGGAATCATATTTGCCTTTAGCTCAAGCAGTTTTTAATGATTCATTTTCTTTAGCTATTGACAGGACTCCTTATGAAGTAGCATTTGGAAGACCATTCCAATCACTATTGATAAGAATCTCATCTTCAGTACCTAAAGAGCGAATAGAATGACACACAGTCTTACCAAGAGATTTTGGAATCAGTTAAAGACAAGTTAGCGAAAGAACACTTCAACAAGCCAATAAAGACCAAAGGGATGTGAAGTTCTCTGAAGGAGATTGGGTTTATCTTCAGATTATAAAGCAACGACTAAAACAGGTGGGTGCAAGCAATGCCAAAGTTATCGTTCAGGAGCTTTGGACGTTTTCCTATATCCAGAGAAAGATCAATAAGGTGTCAATGAACTTGAAACTACCTCTCCGAGAGTTGGACTATGCACCGTTGGATTTTATGGTGGATTTCAAGTGATGATTAGACTCATGGTGAAGATAGCATTAAGGCTAAGCAAAAGATATTAAAACTAATCGTATGATATTAAGAGTAATGATAACATAATGAGAATGTGATAGTGTCCTCTTTCATTATTTAAGAGTCTATAGGCATAAGTACAAGTGATTAGCAATGAGATTAAGTCATAATCTCTTCCTTGAATCTCTCAACCATCTCTTAGATTTTAGCACTTAAAAAGTGAGCACCCACTTGCCTAGTTTTGAGGGTAGCCAAGATCAGTGGGCACTTTCTTCTTGTGGATTTGTGAAGTTGAATGGAACATATTATATGGTGTAGAATTGGCCTAAAACCTTAGAAGCATAATGCCTATATCCCCAATGTCACATGCATAATATTTTGGTGTATTATATATTAACAATTGGAGTCCAAAAGAGGCTTGAATTTCACTGTTTTAAACTAAGGATTAGCTTAGCAATTGTGATTAGGAGTGGAATCCACACCAAAAACATGAGCATTGAGCTCCATTAGGTAGAATTAGAGCTATTTGTTTTTTCATAATTTTTTTTGTTCATGCTTTGTTAGAATTGGTAGCTTAGAAGCACATTAACCCATCAAAAAAAGAATTTTAGGATTAGGATCATTAGTTACACTTCATTAAGTTTTAAAAATCTCAAAAACCATAATAGGGGACGTGAGCCCACTGTCTTGCATAAAAAGATGTGTCTAGATATGTGAGCACGCAAATGTAAGCTTAGACACATGAGCCATGAGTCCAGACATGTGAGCCATGAGAGACATGAGCCTGGAGACGTGAGTGTAGAGGTATGTATACCTAATATAGTATGAATCAATTATTACTATCATAAAGTCTCATACAGATATACCTACTCATGTCCTTATAATATTTTCTTCTCATACAATCTATACCAGCTACAAATTTCAAAGGAAAATTCTTACTCTTATTAGGGAATTAAGTATACTTACATCAAGTGTGTCATAGGACTAGTTCCTAGATTTTGATACCCCAGGTAGGCTCATTTTATACAAGGGATGTAAATGATCCTAGCTCATACAAAAAACATATATGAGTTTGCACGACGTGAGTCTAAAGGTGTAAACCTGCATACATAAACTTGGAAACGTGAGCTTAAATACATGAGCTTAGAGATGTGATTCTAGAGACATGAACTTGGACACATGAGCCAAGAGACGTGAAGAAATGCACCTATAGACGTGAAGCTGATCTGGACTACTTATTGGAAACGATACTATAACCAATGATATTATGGCACCAAGCATCTCCACATGATATGCAACACCCACAAAAGACTGGATGATCTATCGCTCATTTTACGATCGGTCTTAAGAGCAAGAGGCTTCACAACCATCTCTACAGGTTTAGGCACTACAACTTTGATGAGAGTGATGTCACGTGAGAGGCACTAGACCTGTAGATAACTTGCAAGACAAGGATGCATGTCATCCACCTGAACCAAGGGATAGGGGACATATCATCCAAAACCTCCTCGACCAAGGGTGTCTAACCACACCAGCTAGAGTCCTTGTTAAGGACACGAGCATGGATGAGTTGGCAGAGAATCTGCTCAATCATTTAGGCTAATTATGGAAGGGAAAGCCCCAAGGAAACCTCAAGGCCAACACCTCAAGTAGGATATCCATAGCTACTTCCACGAAGAGAAATGGCTTGATGCATAATCTATGATCAAAAGCATACAAGCATGGAGTGTCTGATATACTGAGGCCTAGAAAACAAAAATTTTGTGCTCATTGCCAGCTCCACAAGAACCATGGTATAGCTCCGGGGTAGCCCTATGGGCTGGTCCCTTGTCCTAAACATAATCTACTCAATGATCTGGCATACGGTACCTTACCAGATACACAGAACCACTGACATCATTCTAGAGGGAGACTCACAGTGCGGACTGGCACTGTTTCATGTGCAGGACAGTGCACACCTGCTGACCTTAGACTCCTGTGCAAGACAATGCACACCTGACCTCGGACATTTGAGGCTGACTCGTCCCGGACTGGGCTCACATGGGACCAGTTCACCATCCCAGGTCCTGCACCTTCTGTAGAGAATGTCTACGTGGCATCCAAGTGCGGGTGCACGTGACACACTCCATCTTTAACTTTTGAAGGGATTGGACTTGCATATGGTTTTAGCCAACTGCTGACAACACCAATTTCATGTAAATTACCAAAAAACCACGATTTTACCCTACCAATAGATGAAAACAGAATACCCTAATATAAAATAAAATTTAAATCAAAAGCAAACACATCCAATGACGGAATTAACGCACAAACTGAAAGGAGATGTGCAGAAAATAGAGAGAGAAGGGGGAGATGGAGAGGACACAGTATTGGGTCCCAATTAGCCTCTGTAGGGCCCCCACCACCACGGGTGGTGTATTTTCTTTATTAGAATGATGTAAATGTGAAAACAAATACATAAAACTTGACCTTTTCTTGGCTGGAAAATCCTGCCCTTGACCTTCAGAAGTCCACCCCTTTGCTTGGCAATCTCCTTGGCTTGACTGGCCCTTGATTGGCTTGAGCACTTGGTGAAAACTGAGATGAATGATGGGATTATGGCCTCCACTATTTATACTCCTCCTCAGGAGCAGTCGGCCAGCTAAAAAACAGGCTATGTCCCACGACTGGTGGAAATTCAGCAATAAATGCTGAATTAAATCTCAAAAAATACTGCCTTTTTTTCCTAATAGGCTGAAAGTAATGCGCTTGCTTCTGATTGGCTGGACACCACTTTTGTGCACAATCCCAAGGCTGGGCAGCCTGTATGGGCTGCCCCATACATGCCCTACAGCCATCTAAAGGCTGTATGCTCCTGAAAATAGCCTTATCTTTGCCCTAGGACTGTCCACCTAGGGCTGTCCAACAGCCCTTCCATGGCTGGTGGGTCCACCTTGGGCCTTCCTGGCCCTCATGGGGATGGTTTCACACCATTGCCATGCCCATACTAAGCTCCGAGGTAGCCCTATGGGCTAGCCCCTTGTCCTAAACATAATCTACTCAGTGATTTGGCATCTGGTACCATACCAGATACACAGAACCACTGACATCATTCTAGAGGGAGACTCACAGCGTGGACTGGCACTGTTTCATGTGCAGGACAGTGCACACCTGACCTTAGACTCCTATGCAGGACAATGCACACCTGACCTCGGACATCTGAGATGGATCCCTGGCTGACTCGTCCCGAACTAGGCTCACATGGGACCAGTTCACCATCCCAGGTCTTGCACCTTCTGTACAGAAATGTCTACGGGGCATCCAAGTGCGGGATGCACGTGACATCCCCTTCTGCTTAACTTGACGGAAGCTGCATAGCCTCCAAATAATCCGTCAATAATGCCGGATAGTCTTCGAAAAATTCTTTATCGAGCCATACCGCTTCATGAGTTCCTCGGTCCTGAAACTTTGTGAGGAACTGTCGTAGTCTTCGGCGTGAGCCATGCTTGAAACGGTGCAGAAGGATATGTTCTGGAACCATTACTTCTGCTTCATCAACTATGTCTGGTTCCACTTCGTCTTTGACCTCTGAAGGGGGTGGACCTGCATATGGCTTTAACCAACTGACATGAAATACATCGTGCATAGTCCAACTCGGAGATAGCTTTAACTGCATAGACACCTCATTAATCTTTTTCCGGATGGAAAATGGCCCGAAGCTCCTGAAAGACAACTTTGGGCATCGCTTGCCCACCTACTTCAATCTTTGCTTCATAATCCGAAGATACACCCGATCCCCTTCCGAAAACTTCATGTCCTTTCGGTCTTTATTGGCCTGTCGAGTGTAGGCTGCGCTTTAGCCAATCTGTTTTGAACGGACTCTAGGATCTCCTGGTAAGACTCCGTCACTCTGTTCACCTCCGATATACTGAAGACGAAGTCCTCGTTAACAACGACTGGAAAGGCCTTCCAAACGCTGCCTCATATGGAGTCCTGCCAATAGCTGAAGAAAAAGAGTCATTCAAAACAGCTTGAACTAAAAGCAAAAACGATTCCCACTTACCTTGCTGATCGTGGACATAACACTTCAGCACATCAAAGACCAACTGGTTGTATATCTCTGTCTGGCCATCTGTCTGTGGGTGGAATGCACTGGAAAAATTCAACTTAGTACCAAAATTATCAAACAATGCCCTCCAAAAATGACTCGTAAACTTGGCATCTCGGTCTGACACTATGGTTCTAGGAATCCCGCCAATCGGGTACCAATGCCGAATGAATAGCTGGGCAACATACTTGGCAGTCACATTGGCCCTCCAAGAAATAAGCATAACAAATTTGCTAAACTTATCAACAATAGTTAAACACTGCGTATTATGCTTACTCGGACTGGGAGGCAGATTTGTGACAAATGTCCTGGAAAGGATCCTCGGGAATGGACAAAGGCTGTAACAACCCTATCTTCTTTCCACGAGGAGCTTTCACCTTTTGACAAATGTCACAGCGTTGTACATATGTAAACACATCACGCCTCATCTTTGGCCAATAGTATTGCCGTTCTAATTTCTCCAGAGTCAAATTCATGCCCCTATGACCACCTATAATGGCGTCATGGACATCATGGAGAAGAGCTGCCCGGAATGATTTCATGACACATAGTCGGCCTTTGTAGAAAAGCCAACCATCACGTATCAGAAAATGGCATGGTCCTGTGGCATCCAATGCCTATTCCCACTGAGTACCGAATTTCTCGGAATCCGCGTACGTGTGCTTCATGTCTTCTAGTCCTATACCAACAAGGTCAAGTCTAGTGGTCTGAATCGCAGATACTTGTCCCTTCCTGCTCAAAGCATCGGCCACTGGATTAGCCTTTCCTGGAAGGTACTCAATCATACCGCCGAACTGCTGGAATATCTGACTCCAGCCGTGTTGTCGATCACTCCACTGTGCACTTGGCATCATCTGAATCCAGCGCAATGCCTGATGGTCAGTGCGAACCTCGAAGTCACGGCCATACAGGAAATGCAGTAACTTACGAGACATGTAAGCTACCGGATGACCATTCTGTTGCAATACTTCCAATTGCGATGTTACTTGAAATGGTTCGTCCCACGAGGCAAGGGCTAAACAAGGCGCTTCTGAAAAAGCCACCTTGAGGTTCTGGAATGCCTCCAACGCTCGTGGAGTCATTCGAATCTTTTGCCTTCTTGTTTTCACTCCCTTTAGCAGATCAGTGAGGTCTGCCGGGTCGGAAAACTTGTCAATGTGGGTGGAATATGCCTGGCATATACCCACAAATGATCTAATGTCATAAGCTGTCTGTGGTACTTCCCAGTTAACAATCTCGGCCACTTTAGCCGGGCGGATCCAGTCGAATGCCGTCAGCACTAATTATATATCCCAAGTAATGTACCTGGAACAGATAAAATTCCGACTTCTTTTCATTGACGTAGAGCTCGTTGCTTTCCAGCAACTTAAGGACTTTCTCCACATCAATCTCATGCTGCTCAACTGTAGCTGAAAATATGAGTATGTCGTCCAAAAATATGAACACACACTCTCCAATCAACTCCCAGAAAACACGCATCATCATGCGATTAAATATAGTTGGGATGTTCATCAAACCAAATGGCATGACCACAAATTCATAGTGGGCCCAGTCTGTACGGAAGGCTGTTTTGGGGATGTCCCACTCTACAATCCGTACCTAGTGGTACCCACTCTTTAAATCCAGTTTGGAGAACACCTTAGCTCCATTTAGCCTCTCGAGAATATAGTCAATTCGAGGCATTGAGAATCTGCTCTTGAAAGTCAGATTGTTGTGCACGATAATCGACACACAACCGAGAAGACCCATCTTTCTTCTTGACAAACAAGATCGGTGCTGCAAATGGCGACACGCTGGGGCGGATGAAGCCAGCTTGCAACAATTCTTGGAGTTGGCAATCCAACTCCGATTCCATTGCCTTAGAAAGGCGATACGAAAATTTGCTCGGGGGTTTCGAGCCTGGGAGGAGGTCAATCCTGTGATCCTCTGGTATGGACGAGGGGAGCTGGGGAGGGAGACTGTCCCAAAGAAAAATCTTCTAGAACTTTTCATGGAGAGCCAAGTACTTCTCGGAAAGCACTGGCCACCGTCTGGGCTGTCTGGATGTAAATCATCGCACACTGTGCGCCTTTCCTGACTACTCACTTAGCCTGCAACAAGTGGCTTATGAGCGGAAAGTTTGGAATACTTGGCTCACACTTAATGGTCACCGGGGTGTTTGACACATTCCGATCGATCTGGAATGTGTGCTTGTCCCACTTGACATCAAGAAGAAACTTGTGAAACCACTGGATACCCAAAATTATGTCTGCTCCTACAAGAGGGGCAACCATAAAGTCACGCACAAACTCTATGTCCTGAATCACTAACTTAGCACCTAGAGCTTCATACTTGACGCTCGTTGTCATACCTGTGCTAAAACCCTGTACCTGTTTGTCCACCGGAGTCAGCTCGAAACGGGCACGCCTAGCGGCCTGTTCCATGACCACATCCTCTGTGCTTGCGCTGTCAAACAAGACAACGACTCTCTGGCCACCTATGTAGCCAAAGGACTTGAGCAATTCGTTGCGCTCATACTCCTGGTCATGGGCGCCCTTCTGCTTATCTTCGAGCTCCCGGCTAATAATTGCTCCAACTGAAGTACTAGGGGGTTGAAGAACTAGGGTTAGCCGCTGGGGTCTGTGTGGGAGCTGTGCTCACCACGGAAGCTGTGGAGGCGACGGCGGCCTTTGGAGGCTTCTTCGGACAATCCCGAGAAGTATGTCCTTTTGTATGACAAAAGAAGCATCTACCCTCCTCCTTGTACTGAGAAAGCTCCTCAGCACCACTCAACTTGCCACCTGTCTTGCCTGCCTCCGCTTTTTGGTCTGGAGTAAGCTTAGACGCATTGTTCGAGTTCTTGGAGCCAGAGGCTCCCGGGCTCTGTCGTCCTGTGGGGAAGACCCCGTCTGGTTTTGGCTTTTGCCCCCCGAGGTGTTAGCCCTGGAAGCCGGCTGGGAAGTCTTGGGGGGCTTGCCACCGTTGTGTTTCATTTCTGCACTCTGCGCAAGCGAGAGTGCATCCTCAAAGGTGGCTGGCCTAAACATACACACCTCCCATTGGATTTGCGTGTCCAGGCCATACAAAAACTACCCTTTCTTGTCTGTATCAGATAAGCCTAATTGCAGACATAAAATCAAAATTCTATTGGCAAACTGAAGGACTGGTTGCGCGTTCTGACGCGCTCCCCTGAACTGGACTTCGAGTCGCTCAAGGTAGTGGGGCAGTAAAAACCACTGCTTAAGGTCGCGAACAAACTCGTCCTCACACATAAGCTGCCATACCTACTCTGGTGTGGGCATGAGCCCACTAAGTCCACCAAGGAATGCCCTCACCTTCCAAGTACCAACTAGTAGCTAAGATCACTTTGTCAGTATATGTTTTCCTCACTGCGGCAAAGTAAGCTTCAAATTGATGTAACCATGAATAAAGAGTTGTGGGATCGAGTTTACCATTATACTTACTGAAATTAATTTTCTCGGGAAAATGATTCGAGGGCGTCGCCGGTGTCAATCTGGCGTCCAAGCCTCTGAGGTAACGCTCGTGTTCCACGCGTCGCATGGCGTCGTCTTCTCGTTGTCGGATCTCCAATGCACGCATCTGCAAATCAAGCAAGGAGCTTGGCTGCGGCTGTGACCCCGCGAGGGTGTCCCTATGACGAGGATCTGGTATCTGGGATACGGAAGGAGAGGGAGGAGAAGATGGAAAACGCGACGCTGGAGAGCGAGAACGCTCCTCCAGAGCCAAGATCCGCGCCTTCTGCTCATCCAACTTGGCTGTCTGGTCTGCAATTGCTCGCATCATCTGCTGGAACATGTCTGTGACACTCAAGCCGGCGGGTGCCCTAGCTGGGCTGCCTGGTGCACTCTGGTCCCATGGTTCTGGTTCACTCTCGTCGTCGCCAAACCTCGCCATAGCGAGAAAATGCAATTCCTTTTCCGGAACGCAATATGACCATCCACTATCTGTGTGGGAGACTTGCGGAGGCTTTCGGAGGCTAAAAACCAACCGTCCTTCGAGGGACAGGAGTCACTCCGAAAGGGGTAGTCCACCGGCGTCTAAAAACCAACCACACGAGCGAAAAAAAAAATTCTAGTTTTCTTTGTTGAATCTTTGTCCTTGAAGTAGGCTCTGATACCATTGTAATATGCGGAAGCTTCGAAGAAGGATCGGTATTCCGAGAAAACCATTGGGATTCCAAATTTTTTTGACCGTTCGTATTCTAATGTGTTTGGGGTTAGTTAAAAATTTTAAAAAATTCCTGAAAATTAGTGAAAAATTAGACAGAGGTTATTTTAAATTTCAAGAAAATGTGGGGTTGGTGTTTGGCATGTGGTGTGTCCATTCAGATGCCCATGACCATTCGAATTCCTTTAAAAATGTATTTTTTGACCCAAAAATTTAGAAAATCTATTAAAATTATAAATTTTCATTGAATTTGAGAATTGTCGGGTGGAATTGGAAATTTCGTGAACGATAGGATTCTCAGGAAAAATTAGAAATTTTCTAGAAATTATTTTTACAAATCTTGAAAAGTTTGTATTTTATAAAATATCAATGTGGTATTTTGGCAAATTAAATTACTAAATTTTTTTTGGAAAAATATAGGTTTGGAATGCCATAAGATAGGTTTGGTGGAATTCAAAATTATCATATTTTGAAGCCCTAGAAAATTAGAAAAAATTAGAAAAAAATCATGATAATAATTTTTCTCGAGAATTTAATATTTTCGAGAGTTATTTAATATTGAAGTATGTTTTCAGGTGCTGACATTAGATAGATGCGGGTTATTCGCATATTATTAATACGATTATACCTCGTATTAGTAGATATTTCAATTTGGATTAATTCTAAACAATGTTTTCATGATTTTTTACCATTGTTTAGCCATTCTTTTTGGACATGTTCCTTAATTTCTTTTAATGGCTATAATTTGTGTTCAAAGTGTGTCTCACCTTTGACACTTTTCCATGATAATTTATTTTGCACTTGTTTAAGTGTGGTTTGTGCTTAATTTCTTAAGCCTAAGACAAATTCTATCATGGGTTAGTTGATCAGTTTGTTTTGGTGAATTTTATTGGATGTTTTCCAAGTTTTATATGGACTCATCACGTTCTGCCTAGATCACTTGTGTTTAGGGTTTTTTAATGAGTGCTACACACATGTGTTTCACTTGCTTACTTTGGAGTTTTGCTTGAACGACACCACGTTCATATACTCTGGATTGATGAGTTGGCCACCAATTTTAATGCTTCTTTTGTCATGATTAATGACCATTAGATGTCATGCATTGATTGTTATGATCAACTATGGTTTTCATGGATTTGAGAAGCTTTTATGCTTTTATCCATGGTTTTATAAGGATCTTTTGATCTTTTGGATAATTTCATGTGCTTTGAAGGTAGCATTTGCCTTCGCTTTTTGCACGTAATTTTGGACGCATGCATGAAAGAGCCACAGAGAAGACTCTGGAGTAGATATCACGGATGCCTTGAAATCTCACAGGAAGTCTCATTTTGAGAATGCATTTGTTAGGTGGAAAGGACAAATGCGTGCTACCTTGGATCTTGACCAGCCACACCTACCATGCACATCACGACACCTCTTGCACAGGTATAAATAACCTTAACTCTTTTTTTTCCCCCTTGCATGGTGGAGAAGCTCTCCTGCTTCTTGTATTGGTTTCTTAGACCTTTCTAATGGCTATGTATTAGGTGGTGGAGAAGTAGTGTACATGATTGGGTCTACATTCCCGAGCACCCTTCAGACGCATGGGTGCTGTCTGAGGTGGAGGAGACAGGATTGTACCCCAAAGAGTGGATCGACGAGCTTCCGGGGGGGGGGGGGGGGGGGGGCAAGGACACATGGATACTTTGTCCATGGTGGTTAGACTACCCAGAGGGGGAGTTTCCTCCAAATGAGGCGGCAGAGCAGTTTCAAAGTACGTTTCCTTGTGCTTAGAATTTAGTTTGTACAAGGTATGAAGCTTGTTTTTTGGGAGTTTATAGTTCTAATGTTGGTTGAATGCAATGGCCAGAAAGGGCAAGAAGCCTGCCCCACCGAGCAAGAATTGACCCCCGTGAGAAAAAGGGTAAGAAATCCACACCTCCATCGTCCCAAAAAAGGTCACAGCCAAACTAGGAAGGGGATGACTCAGATGAGGAATCTGAGGACAACCATTCCAAGGATGATGAGCATGAAGATGAGTGGCAGTCCCATGCATAGGGCAAAGAGAAGGTGACCCCTTCGCATGGCGAGACCTAAGAGCAAGATTCGAAGAGTTCAAAAGATGATGAGGTAGACCTCTTGGGATCTAGTAAGTAAACATAACATGTTAAAGCATTCATTACATCATTTATTCATCAACACTCATAACATGTATTTGGTGTTGTGTAAACGTAGACTACCGTCCCATCGTTGGTGAACCCCTGCACTTAGTTTTGAGCTTAAACATTGATCACCTCAGTCTCGCGCTTATGGGAAAGTGAAAACATAGGTACGATCTCTAAGTAGTGCGAGTGACTCTCTCCATTCATCATCATTATAGCGTTTGCACTCCCCTTACATGCTTTGTTGTTCCAGGAATCTTGCAGTATTGCAACGATTCATGGGATCTCTGACGAGGTGGGGAAGCATGGATGCCTTCGATAGCCTTGGAGGCGTGCGCTTGGTGCGGGCTGATTTTCCTACAAATACATGTCTCCACAAGGGCGCTTTAGAGGTTCCTCGGTGGATTGTTTTTTGGGAGATACTTGTGGAGTCGGCCTTTGTGCTTGCTGTAGAGTTTCTACATGCCGATGGCATTGTGGTGTGCACTCTACATGCGGAGCACTTGGGGATTGCAGTGCAGGAGGCAAAAACTTGGAACTTCACATTGTGAAGGACTTTGTTCTTGCGCGTCCTGAGATATCTCTATGTCATGTCAGAAGATGGCCAAGAAGAGGTGAGTGCAGGATTCTTTGGTTTTTGTGAAAGTCAAGCTCAATGATTTCCCTCCCTAAAGTACTTACTAGTGTGTGCAAGTAGGTCTCTATTCTGTTCATCGCCATCTTCATGCACCCTAGTGAGAGTAGTCCACTCGTCCTCCCTAAGTATGATAGATAGGGAGGCGAGGTAGCTGCAGATTGTGGAGGTTTTGAGGTTGGCGATGATATCTTCTTGGAGCCAAAAGCAGAGGTGGAAACCTCCCCCATACCAATTGGATGCAGACGGGGATCCCATCCGATATACTATTGAGCGTAGCGAGCCTTTCGCAAGGTAATCATGTGCACGATTCAAGTAGTGGAATCATTATATAATCAACGTCTTAGACATTGACGTCCATTTTTACATATGGTAATTGTGGACTTCTACTATGCTAAGTGGTTAGTCGGGACGTTCACTGATTGGGGGACGCTGTCCTAGATTGCTTCGCTGGTACTAGATCCATGGCTAGAGCATGCAAGACACTGCAACGACATTGCATCAGTGTGGAGAGCGACAAGGTGTGCCTTAGTTCATGTCTATGACCACTTGTCGCTGTGCACGATGATTTGGGTAACCAGTTTTTCAGGGAGTGAGGTCAGTGAGATTGTTCGACGAGAACAACAGGTGGACGTGGGGGCACCATATCATCCAGTCCTCCTAGTACCCGTGAGCCCAACACAGTCTAGTGCTTCGTCATGGCCACCTGGTGTTCCAATGGAGCCCCAATATCGACATGTCCTGCCACATACATCCCCTGTAGCTCCATTTGCAGTTCCCTCATGGGCACCACGACCTGATTTTGCAAGGTCACTTTTTCCACCTGCACTTGCACAATTTGGTAGAGGTCTGTTATATGTACATTATGTGTGCTATGTTATATACACATTATGTGTGCATATACTAGGAGGCTAACCCACATTAGGCTTGTGAGCATGGGAGCATGGGAACAAGCTCTAGTGGAGCATGGGTTAGGACTAACCTTAAGGGTTAAGGTTAG